>NW_027109834.1:1580681-1593494 GCF_000696795.3 Halyomorpha halys
TATATATTTATTTATATTAAGGGGCTTACAATTTAACATTAACCAGTCTATATTATGCTTAATCACGTTTGAATTACTGTGATTATAATATAGGGTATGTTTAAAATTTGTACATCTGATTTACTACGTATGATTTCTTTTATATCCAAAAAATATTTTAAATTTCGGAATGGTGATTCTGATATTCGTATAGACCTACTGATTTTTTTTTTTTTTTTTTTTTTTTTTTTGTGAAAATTAAACAGAATTAGATGTGCAGTTAGCATTTGGTTATGAATTATTTGGCATTACATTGCACAGCCAGTGAATGGTAGTACAGTCAGATGATAGCACTGCTATAATAACAGTAACAATATATTTATACTTTTATATTGCTATAAGATATTTTACTGTAGTTAGTAATTATTTTTATTTATTTATTTTTCTCTAAGGACAGAGAAGTTTAATTTTTAATATTCTTTTTCAATTTAAGTAATAATTCTCTTCAGTTATGAAACAAAAATTTAACCTTTTGAATTAAATTTTACTGCTTTGGCAAGCACAAGAATAGAATCGTACACATCTGTAGTTAACTACTCTGCGACAGTTTAGTTTTTTAAATATAACTTATGACAGTGCAATATAGTTTTATAAATTATCTCCATTTTTTGCTTGCTATAGTTCATGAAAACCTTTCCCTGTAATTGTTTGTTCTCATATTCCTTTAGCAAATATATCTTTTTAATATGTCTATATTTGCTCAGAAATTTATGTTATTTTGATGAAGATCATCAATGATTTTATCAATTAGCAAGTTGAAAAAAAAAAGCGATTTTGACTAGTTAGTTTGCTTGGCATAGAGTGCACGATTGCAGACATTGTTATATTTACAGGGACCAGGCATGATGAGCACACCAACGTTCGCCAGCATGCACCACATGGTAAGTAAGATATTCCTAGGCCATTGCTTGCCTTCTAGATTGCTAATGTGCATTATCTTAAATCTAAGTGCATTTAAAATACTTATTTCTGGTTTCTTTTGTATGTACATATCTTTTTCTTAGTTTATAATTAATTATTGTTTGCATTTTGGATTTTTTCACTGTGCGTTTGGCTGCCTTTTTTTTTTAAATCTATATCTACTTGCATTTAGTGTTACTATTATTTTATCTTTAATCATAAAAGACATTGATGTATGATATTCTGTTTCAACTAATTATTGGGGTTATTTCAATTTAAATTTCTTATTTTACTGAAGATTATTTATGTAAGCTTAGTGAAGTTCCAATTTTTTATATTTTTATAGTATGACCCTTGTGACATATGGAGGAGGGAGGGGAGGGGGTTAGCTACTTATTTTCCTTCCCAGTCCCAGTCTCTTTCATACAGTTTTTTAAATGATTGTATACAGCTAAATTTTGATTAAATTAATTAAAAAATAGAGAGTTGTACATGAATAATTTAAATAGGTACATTGTTACAAGTTGTAGAACTTACACTAAATTATGATGAATAGTATGAATTTATTTTTTAATTTTTAAATAAAATATTCTTTTAATATTAGAAATAAACACTTCAAAACTAAAAATAGTATTACTTAAAAAAAAGTATTTGTATTTATTAAAACAATGATGATATCAATCAAGAAACCATTAGCCAATGGTCTTAATATTAGATAAACTAGTTTTTTGGTTCTGGTTCATGGAATATGTTTATTAGTATTTAATTTGTGTAATCAATACTAAAAAAAAAAAAAAAGAATTCTATTATTTTACTATTATAAATAAATATAAAACAATATTTTTATCTTAGATACTAACACTGATTTAGGAGTTTCTGTTTGTGTTTGAATGAAAATTAGCAGAATGTCATTGTCTGTAATTAACATTAAAAAAAACTTATTGATTATTATAATGAAAAGATTTTCTTTTATTATTTTTGTAAATGTAATCTTATGTGTGACTCTGTGATGTGATGTGTAAGATTGATAATTTTGTTCTGTTTCCTCGAACATTCATCGGTATAAAATCAAGTACTTAAAAGAAAATGTTCTGGAACCACCACTTTTATTTTAGGTGGAGACATCATTGACCAATCTTACATTTATTAAAATCATCAATTTTTTGTTATTCACTTTTCTAAAAACTAGACTAAAATATTGTTCAAAAGTACAACAAAAACTTTCTACCTTTTGGGTATATTTTATAAAGCTGTATAATTTATAAGTAATTGATAAATTAGAGCGTAAATATATTTTACATTCTCATTTTACAATCTACCATGGTCGCATAAATAAAATTTAACTACCCCTGTGCCTAAAATGCTTGACATCTAATAGCTTATTTTTTTTTATTTTATCACTCACCACTTAACAGATCATTCATTGTTGTTTAAATTAATTCAATAATTATTTTTACCACTTACGTGGAGATAATAATTTGACTGTTTGCAACTTCATTTACACCAAATAATCTTCAATCTTTCATTTAATTTATTTTAATATACTAAACTTTCATTTTATTGAATAAGAATTTCTGAAAAGGAGCCAGTGCTTGTCATATGATGTACAGTTGCACATCTAGCTTTCATTTTAACTATTGCTTCTTACTATTAAAGCACTCGCTCAAAAAATGTTCCATTTTTTTTTTTTTTTATGAAGCGGCGCTATAGAAAAGAAAAGATTTAGTGTAAATAATATAAGGTTTGGTTTAAAAATTAAAATTGGGTTGGTGTAGGGGATGATGGGATCTCCACGGCAGGTACCCCCACAGGCACAGCAACCTCAGGAGCTGGACCCTTTCGGGGCACTCTGAACAGGTATAATTGTCATTATTTCTTTCTCTTGAGTCATGTTTTTAAATTTCATTTATGTTTCTAAAGTACAGGTAGTCCTTGATCTCTCGCTCTCGCTCAGATTAGTCTTTTGTAGGGGGTCTCATATGTCAATGGAATAGGATAATTGTTAAAGAAAATTTTATTTTACTGAAGAACTCAAATTGTTGAGAAAGGTTAACATATTTAACAATTTTTTATTAATGACAAGCAGAAGTACTATAAATAAGTTTATTATGTTATAAATCTAATAGCCCTCACAGAATAAGATGCCTCTGAAAAATTGCAGCCAAATTCCACCTTTCTCTCCACAGCCTATCTCGTCAGTTGCTGATGAAAAGTTATGAAATTTTTTTCTGTTATTTCACAGTTTGTTATAATTAAATAAAGATTGCTGAAACCAGTTATTATAATTTCTGCACTCATATGTAATAAAATTTAGTACCAATAAAGTATATATTATTAATATTAATTCTGCCTTGTAATATATGTACCAGACCCAAAGGGACGGTCAATGTTGCCAACTGCTGGCTGAATCAACTCAGTCTTCACTATGTTGGGACTAATTGTGGGAACATGATTGAAATGCCCTAACGCCTTATTTATTACTGGCCACAATAAGTTTATATTTTCAGTTGAAATATAAACATTTGTCCATTTTATTGATATTATTTTATTTATTTTTTGTGGGACGGAACACCATTTCTGATTACAAATTATTGAGTACTCTGATTTTTGAGCAAATAAGGGCTGCCTGTATTTATTTCTTAGGGGTTTGGGAACTCTCAAGCAAGTTTTCAAGATTTCTCAAATGTTATGCTAAGAATCTTTTCGACTCCTTCACATTCTGCATGCTACATGTTACTAAACATGACTGTATATATTTACTTGTGTGGTTCCTCATTGCTCTAATATGTAATACTCATTTAACCTGTGTACCTAATTTTTTTTTAACATTATCAAATTCTCATCATTAAAAATGTTATGTATTGAAGGTAGTATACTACGGACATATGTATTGATGAATTAATTAGGTAAAAAAATGTGTTTTTTATTGCTGTTGTTTAGTGACAATATTCAGTTGAAGAAAGTACTTTTAACATTAATAGTGAACAAAATCATTTTTAAAAACATAGTAGACTCTGGTATGATTTTATGTTCATAAGGCAATAGAATCAACAATGGCCATCCATGTTGATCATCAAATCTTAAAGTTTAAAACTATTTAAGATGAAGAGATGTTCACCTGTTGATATTTTTTTAGAGCTGCTATTATTTCTGACGATTTCACTTTATTTTAGCATAATGAGTTCATGGACTACCAGTAAGTATGTAATTTGTGATTTAATTAACAGTTTATTTATTACTATATTTGGTAATTTATTTTCAGTGTACATAAGCTATATAAGAATTGCATTTTATAATTAATGAAATGATGTTTTGCCATTATTGATTGTTATGTAAGAATCCCCTAATCTTTCAGTTACATAATTAAGTGGCCTTGAGTTTGGCTTTGCTCTAAACAGAAAAAAAAAAAACTTACTGAGAACTAGTTCTGTTATAGGTTAGATCCTCACAATTGGTCCTAAATTTTGTTTTGGTTTTATACTTCTAAAACAAAAAAGTAGGCAAATTTTATTTTTAAATGCTAACTTACTTATAGATTAAATTACATTATTATGATCGTTATCTTAAGAAAAACTGCAATCCTTCCCAATTTCTATATCTTCAACGTACATCTGCTATCTCCAGTGTAGAAATAATAAAACATGAATAGATATATTTTAATTTTATTATTCAATTCTACTTTTGCAAATTTTTTTTTATAAAACTTCAATTAAAAAGCTTTTTTAATCCCTTCTTTATTATTAGCTCAAATTTTAAAATCAAGTATCTTCTAGAAGGCATTTTATTTTGTGTCGCCAGTTTTAAGCATTTCATAAAAAAAAAAAAAAAATTATTTGAGATATTGATTACTAGCTGAATAGTCTGGGTTTTAAATTTCTCTAATTTTAATTTCAATTTTCACCATTCAATCAATCACCATTCTTCCAGAAAGTGTCAGTTCGACTATAACTTTAAACATATTGAAAAAAAAATAATCAAATTTTGTACTGTTTCTATTAATTTTTGATTGTCAGTCATACATGAATTTATTTAGTTAAATAAATAGATAGAAATTAGGAAAATGTTGCAGTGAACGGAACTGATGTATTTTTGGAGATTTGTCATTTGTTCACATGGTTTACCAATTTAAAAACAAGATCATAGTGAGAAAACTACAGTCATATATATTAATTTTCATCACTTTTCCAGTTATCCATATAATTTAAATTTGATGTCTTTTTTTTTTTGTATTCCTGAAATTTGATTATCCGTCACGACCTGTTTTACTATTTAAACTATCAGAGAAAGGTTTGTAATTTTCATTGCATCCTTGATTGTTTAAAAAACTAGGAATAAAAAGTGAATCAAGAAATGAGAACTTTTGTTTCTATGTATTGCTTTCTTTTTTAAAATTAACTATATACGTACAAACAGTTTGAGAGATCATTATGTTTAAAATAAATTAATTGAAAACTGGATCTTTAAATATCAGACCTTTTATGTACTGGTGCAGGAATGACAAACAATAAAAATAGGTATTTGATTCACAATTATCTTCACATATTGAGAAATAATGACTGAATAGTTATGATGGATTTCATTAACTGTAATCTTGTAGTTGAGCCTGCAACTGCCATGAAAACTGATCAAGAAAAAGCAGAAGTTATAAAAATGAAAGTAATGCACTGAATTCATTTACAGTTTCCTCAGCTTCTACATTTTTCCTAATAATTATAAATTAAAATTAAGATATTTTCTCGGTCTTGAACTGTTAATAAAATGGTACTGTAAATTTCAGATTTATGATAGACTCATGAACGAATGACATTTTGAAGTTTAAAACTTAATCTTTCTAAAGTTTGAATTGTTTAACAACTTTACTAAGTGATTTCAGATGTAAACAATTTTATTAATTAATTGAGTTTTTTTTAAAATTATGATATTGTTTATGGGAATCGGCAGTGCTCTTCAGATGGTTTTTGCTACTTTCTGGAAGCATTGGCCCCTGCATACACTTGAAAACTTTATGTAATTCATAAATTATCATATTTACTGAGATTTTATAAATGTCACTCCGAAAACCGGCATTACGTCTGGTACAACTGCCCATTAAAATTTAAGATTTAAGAGGTAAAAATCAATAATTTAAAACTTAAACGTTTTTATTTTCCAAATGATGTCACATTTTCAACCTCATCCTTACATAGGCTTAACAAATTTTTATTATATTGTTTCAGGATTTCAAGTGGACTTAAATCATTTTGTAAATATAACAGTGAGCTGCTGAACTTGCAACAGCTATATTGCCTGTTACCAACAAAAGGTTAATCATTTAATGTAAAAATCATAGAACCTAGCCTACCATTTGTTGATAAAAAATCCTTTAAAAACCCAGAGTTATGCGGCGTTGTTACTTCAATAAAGCTTCAAACTTATTGTTTTGGGTTAATAGCGCCTGTTTTAAATAATGTCTTCTTTGTTAATGTCTGTTACAATGTTTCATTTTATTATTTTTTATCATTATTATTATTATTTTTTTTTTTTTGCATGTAAGAAGACAAATATTTTAGTCGAGATTAAATGGAAGATATAAATGTTAAAATAAAGTGGGTAATAAAAAAAGAGATCTAGTGGGAAATTATTTAGTAAGTAAACTTATATATTTTCTATTAGAGAAAGATACAAGTGTATTAGTTAAATAAATGCGGGAGACAATTGGTTTAATATTCATTGCCAACGAAAACACAGACAAAAAGATTATAAAATATATATATCGCATTAGTTTGATACATAATTAGAAAATGTATGTTATCTCCTTGTATATCTTTAAATTGTAATTTTAGTTGTCTTTTTATATAATTTGTGTTATTTGTAAATATTCGATTGTTTGGATTTTAATTTAATCCATATATTATAAATATATATGTGTGTGTGAAATCTCGAAAAATTATTTTGAAAGAGGGCATATTGAAAGCTATTAAATGTATTTATTTAAATAAAAAAACTGTTACGTTACTAATTGTTACTACGAGATTGTACTATATATAATTATGAAACTTAGTCATTAAGTATTATTTAATTGATATAGGTTCTTATTGAGACATAACCTATATATATACAGCATATATATATAAAACATAAAGGTATATAAGTATATATATATAAGAACATGGTTTGATTAATCTCTTATCACGAGAGCAAGACAATATTATTTTTAAGTCTTCTAAGAATTTCACCTCATCAATATCATTATTGAAATTTCGAATCTTTTAATCAACATTTTAATAAATTTCAATGTTTATTTATTATTTTATGGATATAGAAAATATTAGAGAAAAAAATATATAAGTATTAATAGAAATGTGAACATTATGTTAAGAGAGGAGACTTTAAAATGTTCACTTTTTGCTGTTTGTCAGAATCTACAATGCTGTTTTATATATTTTATTGCAAAATCATTTTTGATTTGTGCACATATTTTTCTTCCAAGAAATATATCAAAAGCTCCTTAATCTATAAAATACTTATTGACCAATAGTTATGAAGGATGAGTGCGTGATAGTGTTAGCTACTCTATATACGTTGTTGCCCCATGATACTATTTAAGGCATGTGATATAATTACACAGGTATTTATTTCAGGCAGATCTGTAGTGCGTTTCCAGCCCCTATGTATAGAGTGTATGTTTTGGTTGGGAAGGAAAGAGATTGATCAGCAAACATGTTAAGATTTTCAACTCATTAGAAATCTTATTGAGCAAGAGTAGTTCTTGATCAAAATTCACTCACAGACAAACAAAAAAAAAAAGAACTAGTTTTTAGTTAGAATTTTAGGAGACTGATGAAGGAGACTGCCCCATGGAAACTATTTCTGTTCCTAAGACCCATCGGCTTGTGGATCTTTCTCTTTGGCCTTCCCACCTGCTGTCTTATTAGGTTATAGATTCAGTCTGTGGTTACGTATATATATTGTGTATGTAGAATGCTTTTTATTCATTTTTTTAAAATTAAAATTTTGTATTAAAGCACATGTTATTTTGGAGAGCTTGTTATGTTTTTTAAAGTTAATCTGTTTTATTTATTACAAATTGTTAATATTATTCATATCACATTCCACTAATTGTTTCCTTTAAAGATTTAATGTGTTTTGAAAATTATTCTTTTGAATATAAATTTTAAAAATTGTTTATCACCAATAGTGTTGTGAATGTATGCTTGCTGTTCACCTTTCTTGTTTAATGGTTATGTTTGAATGCTAGATTATTATATTTGTATTTATTTCATCAAAGAAACAAAAGTATTATACAATATTCTTTTTATTTACTTAACCTGCTGTCCCTCTTATTGTATTGAATTTGAATAATGATTATAAATCATTTTTCATTTTAATTAATTAATTATTATGTATAAATAACAGACATTGACTGATTTATGCCAGAGATGGACAATGGTGCGCTTGAGCTGAAGTAGCTTGCTAAAAGCACTTCCGTTTTAGTGTGAAGAAGGTGTCGACCCTAGAGACACAATTAAGATGAGATTTTTTTAAAAATCAGAATTAGCATTATGTGATCATTTAAAGAATTGTGATTGATTTTTAAGGCATGATGCATATATTAATCTTGTAGCGAGAGGGGTGAGAAGGTACATGAGGTTCAGCCACAACCACCAGAGCACAGCACCTCGAGCCTCACCGAAGCTCTCAAATTTACAAATTACTTCATTTTATAAAAACATATTGTTATTTTTATATATTAATAATTTCTTTACATTACACTTAACAATATCTATACAATGATTAATAAACGATATTAAAGCAATGCACTACGCTATCTCAAGCAGACAAGTTAAGACCGCTTCTCGGTCACAGCCACATGGACTAGGCCGCTTCATCTCGGCAACCAATGTAGTTCATTCCGTCTCTCCCCAGCTCTAGTCCGTCTGCTTCATCTCGGCAACCAGTGTAGTTGATCACGTCTCTCCACAGCTCTAGTCTGTCTGCTTCATCTCGGCAACTAGAGGTGCACCTAGCCTTATCAGCTTACTGGTCTGTCCGCTTCATCTCGGGAACTAGTAAGCTGGCTCCTATCTCGACAGTTCTAGTCTGTCCACTTTATCTCTGCAACTAGAACTGTTACTCTACCTCAGACTCTCTTACCTAAACCTTCTCTACCTATGTCAGTGTCCAGGGCTCATCCCTTTCTTCCTTACTTACTATTGAATACGCCTTGTTGAGGGCCTTCTGTAAAGTGGATATCAGGCTGGAGAGCCGCCTAAGACTAGACAACCCTGACAATCTCTACTATGTTCAGACCTTTTTTTTCTTTATTTAGGGTTAAAATAAATTTTAATATTTAAATTAAATAAAATTGTACCTGGGAACATGTTAATGCACCGAAGGATAATTGGCGTATCTGTGGACATTCCTCAAAATTAAGCAAAAACCCTTATGTTGAGGCTTTTGAAAGGAAAACAGTTATTGAATAAAACTGCATAATAAAAAAAAAATAAAGATTTTTTTAGAATAAATTTTCAATTTATGAGGAGAAAATGGTGTCAGGGGTGTGGTCAGCAAATAAACACAAACTTATTTATTTGTTCTGACATTTTTACCTCAATTTCAGGTCTTCATCAGGGTTAAAAAAACAAATAAGAGATAAGAAATATCGCTTAGAGAAACATAAAAATAAAGGAAAATAATAAACAAACACAAATGGAAATATACATAACAATGAACTAAGTATAAAGTAGTTGATTAATAACAATAAAAGTAGATATTATATAAATGAGAATTATGAAAAATTAAAATACAGAACGTGTTGGAGGAATAGAGAAATAATCATAGTGAAATGTGTAGAAGAAAATGTAAATGGACTTGACATTTTAAGATATGTAAGTAGTGTCTAAAATAATGAAAAAAAAAATTAAATAAACATAATGAAATGTATGAAAGAAAAATGAAATGTATGATATCATGGACAAGACAGTTATATAGATGAGTAAAAAAAATTGAGCTAAAATAAATATAGCATCTGGAAAAAAAATGAAAATGGAGGAACAAGGAAGAAGAAATATAGAGAATGGGAAACTAAAAAATATTAGAAACTAGAGGAAGACTTACAAGCTCTGACAGAGTTTCTGACTCAAGTGATGAATTACGCTTACTTCGCTGACAGAAAGCAGGCAAAAAAATACATTAGATCAATCGGAAACAGTAACTGCCAAGAAAGACCTTTAAGATAAAATAAGGAAGAAAAAATGAAATGAAATTAAAGTTCAAAATGTGAAATTACACATAAAGTGTGAAATAAAAAACTATGAGAACGAGAGGTCAGAAAATTGTAGAAATATATAGTTGGGCTTAATAAATAATTGATGAAGAAGATGAACAAATGGAAATGACCGACCTATGCATGAAAGGTAACTGTAGGAAATCATAAAAGGTGAAATGAACATAGGAAAAGGTGGAGAATAAGTAATGTAGTAAGGAGTTTCCAAAAAAAAAAAAAAAAATTGGTGTTTTAATAATTTGACTATTTGAGAATAGTCTAGAGATAGGTTGTGTTTGTTAGTTAAAATTGTTAACCAACAGGGGAATACTCTAATTGTATATAAATGCTTACAGACAGGAGTCATTTGTCATGGCTAGAATGGAAGTATTGTTTTTAGAATGAAGTTTTTAGTTTCGCTAATGTAAGATTAGTTGCAATTGGAAGTGGAGCAAGGGATATGGTATACAACATGAGAACGGTATTGAAGAGAAATAGGATCTTTAAGATCAGAGTAGATATATCTGTATAAGGGGATGGTAAGAGATTGTAGAGAATTCGGTGAAGAGGGGGGACAATTTTCATAATTGTAAATAAGTTTGTCAATGATTTTGGGAAGGAAGTTATTGTTTAAAATGATCTATTTAGTACAGAGAGAGTTGGTATCAAGGAAATGGGAATCAGATAGAGATTTTTTCATTTATTTATTTCTACCTTCCTCTGCCTTATAAGCAGTACAGGTGTGCAGTAGCAGTTCGATGTTACATATCCATCATCCAACTACAGCTAATAAATCAATTTACAATTTTAATGACAGTACTGTTTTCTTACAGGTTTTATTATTTTCCAGTCTTAAGGTTCAGTCTTCTGTGCCTCTTCCATCCGCAGGTATTCCAGGGGCTGGTCTTCTTCTTTAATGAATATTGAAGTGGCTTGGTCCAATAATTGTTTTCCACCCGTATACAAATTCATTATAATTCTTCGTTTACTGGCTGAGGGAAGCTGTTCTCTGTGAGGGTGAGTCCGTTTTCCCTCAGCAACTGGCCCATAATGCATCAAATGTGGTACAGTCTATGAAGGATCAATCAGAGAGAGATAGTGAATAAGATGTTTAAGATTTTTAGCTACATTGAGTTTATTGTGGTAAGGATGTATTTAGTGGGATAGTTAGTTACTGGGAGTGATAGTTAAAAGATCTTTCTGAGTAAGTCGGTTTTGTGTACCAGTCTGTCGATATGGTATTGTTGGGGTCTCTGATGAGGAGAAGGTCAAGAAATAGTCGAGAATAGTTGATTTCTGATTCTACACTAAAACGTCAGTGAGGATAGTAGGAGTTGAAGGTAGATTAAGAGGTCGGCAGCATATTTTTTGATAAAGATAATGTCATTAGGAAAATGGGGAATTATAGAGTTGAGATCATTGAGAACAATATTGGAAAGGCTTGAGAATTACCCATACCAGACCTGGAATTTGAAAGAAATGATGGAACAAATAAATATGTTTTTGTTTATTTGCTGACCGCACCTCCGACCATCTTCTCATATTATTCTAGAGTTAACTATTAACAATTCAATTTTCAATTTAAATGCCCAGGACATATTTAGAATATAAAATAAACATAATTTATTCCCTCACTTATGACTTAGAATACTTAATTGTGATTATATTTATAATATAAAGCAATAAAACACTAAAAATTAAAAGTTGTTTAAATACAAAAGAAATTAATAATAAAAAATAATTTAGTGTTTGAATAAAAGTATAAAAATTGTGAAAATACATTAGGAACTCATAACTTTCATTAGAAAAATACAAATTTTATTAGAAACAAAAATAAATTCATATGGTAACTGCAACTGATAAAATTACTAGATATAAAGTCACTAATGTTAGTCTGAAATATTTAATTCATTAATTAGTCATCAAAGTTCAGGGTGAATTTTGACTAGGAGTACTTTTCATATATCTAACCAGGTAAGGGCCTTAGTTTTGGGAGTTTTACTGCTGCAGATGACTGAGAATATTTAATTGTACTTACAACAATAATTATTTACAGCAATAAAACGTTAAGTAATAAAAGTTCTTGAAATAAAGACGATTATAAAATTGTGAAAATAAAACAATATCTTTCTGATCTGTTGGATATTTCTCCTGTTTATTAATTAAGACAAACCTTTTTGCCTTTAAGGTAGTGCACTCTTGAAGTGGTTCAATTCCTATTTTTTGAGTAAACTACTGTTTCTGTTGTTTGGTCAAGGTCGTCAAAGTCAACAGAACTTTCAAAGGGTAAATCTTTTTACTTCTGGATATAAGAAACTCAAGAAAACAGAAAAGGTTTAAAATTCAACTACACTGGCAGTGTTAACCATGGTGGAGTAAAAATAAGTCTCCTTTCAAAATCTAAAATGATGTTTACCTTTCAGACACAGATTTGTAATTTAGAAAAATTCACATAATTTCAGTTTGACTAATTTACACAGTCAAGCTATTCGTAATAATATTTTAAGATGTATTGACTGTAAATCTAAAATATTAGAGTGGCCATTTTGAAATATTTTTCATAG
This sequence comes from Halyomorpha halys, assembly GCF_000696795.3. Classification (NCBI taxonomy): domain Eukaryota; kingdom Metazoa; phylum Arthropoda; class Insecta; order Hemiptera; family Pentatomidae; genus Halyomorpha; species Halyomorpha halys. The sequence goes on from NW_027109834.1 coordinate 1,593,429, forward strand.
CACACAAGTATATCTAAGGGCCGCCCATAGCTCAGTGGTTAAGACACAGTCTTACCAATTTGATGT
>NW_027109834.1:1598739-1611663 GCF_000696795.3 Halyomorpha halys
TATATATATAATCTAGTTTGAGATAATCCGGCTTTTCGGATAAGCAGAGTTTTATGGAAGAAGACAACTTCTAAGCTATCTTAATATCGTACTATCTCAGATTGGTAAAACTACTTGGTTAAACCAAACTAGAATATAACCAAAACCAGATTTATGTTCAGTAAAAAGTCGGAAAAAAAGGTGCTTTAAAAACCTTCGAGTAAAATTTAGCTCTAAAACCCAAAGTGTGTAAAACACTAGAATCCTATCAAAGTCTACTTTATTGTTTAATTTACATCATTAATGCACGTAAAGCTTACCTTACCTTGTTTGAATCAGAGTAAACTTGCTAAATACTCTCCACTTAAAACTGAAATAAAAAAATTATCTTTATCCATTTGATGGACGTTTTTCATAACAATGAAGGTTATTCTAGAGAGATTTTGTTGTAGATATTAAAAATTCTTGATTAATCCTATTTGAAGAATATTCTTTACTTTTGTTTTATTTTTTTTTACATTGAATTTAACACTTCATTCTCATATACCAACAATACTTTTCCTTACTTCATATTTTTCTATTCTGAACCATAAATATAATGAGGAAAAAATATGCAACCTATGTGCATAAAGGAGACATTTTGGAAACTCTTAAATTTCTTTTTTTAAATTTATTTATTGTTATTTACAACTGTATAGAAATGTATACAAGTAAATTTGCTGTAGGTGACATAGTGACATGATACAAACATATGCTGTAACTCATAAAACACATGAAATAATCATGTGGAGAATCTACCCACTGATATAGCACCAATAACATTTCTAGAGAAGATCTCGAGGCCATCATCTTTTCAGACGCCTAGGAGCATTATTAGGTAATGAAGGAGAAGCTAGGTTAGAAACAAGTGGATTTGAGTAGTTGGGAAGTTTATCGTGGAAGAAATGGTCTCTTAAAAATTAAGTTATTATTTTTAAGTATTTAATTTATTGTAAAATATACATAAAATGTTAAAGACAATGTGTTTGTGGTAAATATTTGATTTTGACAAAATTAGTCTTTAAGTATTGATTGAATGAGTCCCATATTGTATAACGAATTTTGTAAGTTGAATAGTATTAAATTTGATTTGGTTTGGTATCAATTACTAAAATTAAGTGCATTAGTATTAAGTAAGATTATATTTGAAACGTAATTTGAGTTTCGTGCAACGTTTTGTTTCTCATGAGTGCTGTTCTCACACACACGCACACACACACACACACACACACTAACCGACCATTTGACTCAGATGACTTTAAAACGTGTAATTACATTAAAATCTCAGCTTTGAAATTATTTACGATCGCAACTCTCCCTCTTTATAACTATTTAGTACATACATAGGCTAGTAAAAGCAAAGCCTCTATTTAGAACCAAAAATACCATCCGCCACCCCGTTATATGAAATTTACAATATGAACATGATATTCCCGTTTTCAACGTTTGCACCTGGTATTTTCTCGAAATGGACTCTCACTGCATTTACAGCCGCCTCATTGTTCAGATGCGAGCTGGTTTTCTCCCGGCTAGACTATAGAACGGACCTTTGGGTATTTCCATGTTCCGGGGAAATGACGGCCATGGGAACTGTTTGGCGTTCCCTCAGGATCCGGAGGTCTTACGAAAGAGGATGCAGAACAGTTTTGAGAATATTCCAAATGGTGCACAAGCTACAAAGGAGATGTCATCAGTGCAACGTCCTTCTTGGGAACATATATAAAAGGAAGAGGGGAGTATTAGGAATAAATTATACTGGAAATGACGAGTAAATAAAAAATAGATAGATAAAGTAAGTTCACATCGGTACTATACGAATTTGATAAACTAATCATGAACCACATCATTAAAGGTTATATATTTAATCGTTATATAGATCATTGGTCTTCCACGGACTCCACATCTTATTGATCCTAAAATACTTTTCAGGATTGCTGTCGGACAATAAATGAAGAAAAAATGAGTTTGGTAATGCCTCACATTAGTTTGTTTTTTCACTTTTACTTACCTATTATATAAATTGAATAATATAAATTTCAACGTATTCAAATTTACAAAATATAAATTGAACATACCGAAGAAAGTATTTGCACACCTTTTCTTTATATAACGAATTTTAATAATAATAAAATAGTATGAGGTTCCTTTATAAAAAGTACAATTAAAACTTGTTAAAAAATAATATAAATTCAATTAAATGGATTGATCATAATAAAAATTTATTTTAACATAATATAAACACAAGGAAAAAAGTATTTGCACACCATGTTTGTATGCTTGAGTATAACTCTGTTCTTTTCTATCAGTATTATAAAATATTTCAATCTATTAAGTTTGTTTTAATTTAACCGATCCTGATGTCAAAAGCAAGTAAACTGAGTGCCGCTACTCGCGAAATCGAAGAGAATCTTATCACGAAATAGCGGATTTGTTAGGTATTAATTTTTCTACCGTCAGATCCGAAATTAAGAGATTTGAAGAAAGAGGTGCAACTGCAAATAACCGGCGCAAAAGACTGAGCACTGCAAAAATTAGAAATGTTTTAAATTCTGAAGGAATTTACAGCAGGGTTCCGAGAAAGAAACCTTTTACGAATCGCAAAAAGCTCTTATTTGCTAGGGATTATATCAACTAGCCCATCAGTTTTTGGGAAAATGTATTATTCTCTGATGAGAGTAAATTTAATTTGTTTGGACCCCCTTCTCCAATCAGTAATCTACGGTCAACTATCTACACCTCATTATAAAGGTTTATTATTGAAAATAACATCTACCAAAAAAAAAAGTATTTGACTGCATCTCAGTTTTTCTAAAAACTAAATTACGATGTTAATTGATAATAATTACGAAAATAAAATGTTGGCAGTCCGAATTATTTCATTTTTCATTAGTGAAAAAAATATTAAACAGTTTTTAATTATTTTTGTTTGAATGCTCTTTGGTGGGGTCCAATATAAATATAAAAATAAATTCCAATAGCTATATAACTCCAATTTTTTTTTCTAAGTCGCTCGAAATTATACTTTAAGTATCAAACTAAGGAAACTTATCAATGATTTTTCACTTTGAAGAAAAATACCTAGTTTATTTCACTCGTTAGTTGTGCCTTTATCTCGAAGCATTAACCTTTCGTGAGGAAGCTAATTAGAGATAAGAGTCAAACACATCTATGACCTCTGAGAGATGACGCAAAGAGCGAAATAACACATTTTGAAGTAAAACCTTGGAATTATAGTCTAATAGTGACCCGCGATAACGGTCAGTAGCAGCCTCTCACCTAGCTATCCTGCCCTTCACCTTTACTAACCTACTGTCATCTTCGCTTCATTAATCTAAAGATGATCTTGAAGGACTTCTCCAGCGTTCGTTTTTGTGGAATATCTCAGGAGACCTTGAAAAAAAAAATTATGGACGTTTTACTATTGATCATCTCACAATTTATAATTTAAAATTAAAATCGAAAGAATTTAAGTTAATTGTAAATATCAAGTTTTCACTTAACATCGTTATAAAGGAATTTTTAGTTAATTGAATTTTTTTTTTTCTTGAAGAAATTACCTCCTGACTTATTTGTTTATTTTAACTCCCGAACACTGTTTCAGGCAGTTTGCCCATTATCCAGTTCATTTTTCCTAAATTATTACATGTCAACATTTTTTTAAAAATAATTAATTTATTGTTATTTGCAACTGTAAACTTGAAGTATTTTCATCTACTTTGTCATAACTGTATCAACACTAGCGTATATATTTTTTATTATGTTTATCATTCCTATTTGCTGTGAAATAATTCAAAGAAAAATGAATTGCAACCAGTTTCGGATATTGAAATAAAGTAAAAAAATCATAAAAGGACATTTTTGTCCATAAAAAAAAAAACATTATAGGAATTTCCTATTCATTTGATATTTTCAATTGGGGTTTCACTCCCTGAGTAAAATTGTCGCTCTGTTCAACTTTCAAAAATTTTAGTTAAAAGGAAAAAAAAAATCATATTTTACATGTTTTCTTGAAAATTTAAATCTGAAACGCCAAGAGGAAAATTGGTGTAGCTTCTTTATAAAAAAAAAATAATTTATTGGTAGCTATGGGATCCTCCAAAGACCCGGGTTCGAATTCGGCTAAGGCAGCTATTTGTTTATATATATAGTCTGTTACTGTAGTCGTGAGTTAATCCTGTGGTTCATCCAGCCTCATAAAGTGAGTACCCTTAATGAAGGAAAAGTCTGGCGATTGAGCGTAATCTTGCAAAAATCACTTCGTTGCATAACCATTGTTATATATAAAAAAAAGGAGTACTTCCTTACAAAGTAGTGAACCCTTCATGAATTGGAGCATTATTATAATAGAATAGAATTATAATATAATAGAATTTTATTTAAAAAAAACAAAAAAACAATAATACTTTTTTTTTTTAGTTAATTGGCATAGAGGAAGTTATCAAAAACAATAAATTGCATACTACGGTTTTGCAAAAATAAATAATTGATTTGAAGAAACTAGTTAGAAATATAAGATAATATAAAAAATATATTGTACTATAGAATTAAATAAATCATAAATATAACCATGCATAATAAATATATATCGTACTATAGAACTAATTAAACTATAAATAATCAAATATAGATGGAATAAATGAAATAATCATAATATTTACCATAAAGTTTGTGGATTATAAATAAGTAATATACATATAAATAAAGTTAATAAAATAAATATACTTTTTCAATTATTTGTATGCAGTTATGTTCTTTTTTGGTATCCTTAAATGTATATATATTTATATAACTACTATGAGATACCCTTCCCCCCCAAAAAAAAAATAAAAATAATTACATAACTAATGATGATGGAAGGATACATTTATATCTTTCTACCATCAAACTTAGATAATTAGTTTTGAATTAGAGAAGATTTGTACATCAATATTTGTGTAGTAGTTGAATAACACTTAAAGAAAAAAAGATTATAAAAATAAAATATTTTGTTTTCAATTTTCTTTATGGTTAAAATATTTTATAACATAGTTGAACATTAATTATACTAATCTTTAATATTAATTTTGTTATAGTAGGTAGTTTTATTTTATCAGGACTCCTCGACAACTAAGGTGTGGTAATCGTTTTAGGATCCTTTGCGCAGATAAAAAATGTCGTATTATCTTTCCTTTTTTAAATATCGATAGTTAAGTATTTTTTTTTTATCATAAATGTTTTGGGCTTATGTAAGTATTTTGAATCAAATAAAAGCTTATTATGTGATAAAACAATGCCGTTGGCACTAGTCAGAACTGAGGGCTTACCCCAGAACAATGGTTCACCCACATCCTCCACCCAAGACGTCCACAATCCCCGCTCCTCGGCACTTCATCTTCCTGCCGACATTCGGATTCATCCCTAAGCCAAGCGGTTTGGCGATGATGAATAGACTCCTCTGCTTAGATTGTTAGCGGTGCCATTTGTCAACATCACAAGATCTCACACACCCTCAGGAGAGATGCGGATGACTTCGCGGAACTGGAGTAACAGTAGGTGTTGTGTAACTGGATATTTCGACCAACTCATGACGGTTTGGTGTATTCAGGGCATTGAAGGGTTCATGAAATGTCACCCCGATTTAGTGAAAATTTCGTTGCACTTTAAGGTTCATTTGAAGAAATCTTTACATGATATTGCGATATAATTCTTGTCGGGTCAAGGTAAATCAACTTTGTATTGGTTAGATTAAGATTTAGAAATACTTGTTTATTATTATTAAAAGAGCAACCTAAATTAGTAGTAATTAGTAATATTCAAATCAATAATTAATATATACTAATTATAATAATGAGGCTCAATTAAAGTCCTAAGTTAAATTTGTACTCCCCGGGAGCGACGGTCCTGTATCACTTTTGAAATATTAGCTTAAAACGGGAAGAGGAGGCTGTAAGATAGTTAAATCCAGCAATATTTAAAAAGCGCCTAGAATTGAAAAACGACCTGAAACCCTCCACTCCCGCCCTCCATGGTAGCCTTACTTATCTGACTTTTCAAACAGACAATTATAGCGAGTGGGTTGGTCGATGTAATCTCACAAGAGGAGATCATAACACAAAAAGAAAAGGCAATTCTTGAATTGAAATTTAAAACGGCATGAATATCATGCGCTTTTTAAATATTACATACATCTTAACTATTAATAATATGTAAAAAATCTTTTTTATCTTTTAGTGAAAAATATTGAGAATATAGATCGTATTTCTTATGCAGTATACGTATATTGACTTTTATTATTTAATATTCCATTTTTATTAAAAGTGATCCCATGAATCTTCATCGAATTCAATAAAGAAATTGAAAAAACAAGTCTTATTGAGACGATTTCACTCCGAAATATAGACCCAAAAATTAAATCAATTTCACTCTCTCTCTCTTTCTAAAAAAAAACAAAAACAATATAGTGATAACAGATTTCATATTGATTTAATGGAACAAAACAATTATAGACAATAAAATGATATCGCTTTTAGATTATGTTATTTCTGCGGTAGGTTATTTAGCAAAAATAATCAAACTTTCCTTTATGTTTTAATGTCACTTACCAAATATGAAATATATAGTATTGCTATGGTAAAACATTTTGAATTCGAGTTTTCGACGGAAATACACGTTTTGAAGTCGCCTGGGTCCAAATAACGAAGTCTCGCAAAATGGTTGTGTGTGAAATCAAGTGAGCTCAAAAACAAAAAGTCATGCGAAACTGAAAATCCACTTTTTATTTTATATTAAATTCAACCCATAGGAAATGTCACCTTATAGAATTTATTTTCCTGATTTAATCTAAAACGGCTTTAACGATTTTGAATAAATTCGGTGAATCAATGAGCAATTATGTGCTCTTTACATATTTATAGGATTAGATAGGTTTTATCCTCATTGAAATAATCTAACAGGGCTTAAATTTTTAAAAGTCTACCTTCCTTAGATTTTGTTTATATGAAAAAACAAACAGTTCTCATCGTCAGCAATAATAATACAAAATATTGAATAATTTTACTTTTTTTTCCGATCCCTCTAAAATAGAAATAATTAATTACTGAATGCTTTATTACGTGAAAAGGAATAAATCGTAATGGGTATTACCTTTTACTACCTTTATTATTTTAAGGTTACCTGTAGTGTTTATTTATTATTTGTGAAATGACCATTCTATAAGGTCCTATTTTTAAATCCAGAGGTGAGGGGCCTCCTGAAGAATTTTATGAATACCTTAAGGATATAAATAGAAAAAGTTCAGACTTCCGATTCGAACGCCGAGATGGCCCGATCTTTCCCGATTGCATTCTGGCTTTGTTTAACAGTTGTATTCTTGGTAGGAACAAAAATTATATTCGATATTCACCACTCGATAAAACATGAAATAATTTCTTATAATTTTCTCCATTCCTGGTCTTTTTAGTTTTTATTTTTCAATTACAAATTACAAATATAGTATTAACTTCAACATGAGCTCATCAATCTAAACAGAATTTGGAAGTGTAACGCTTTTTCTTCTGAATAAGCTCTATAAAGTTATTATTGCATAATTTATACAGTATAAGTAATTATTACTTTATTATAAGTTATTTACAAATTATTAATGGTGGTTCCCTTTCTGCACTAGATGTGGCATAACACTGGGATTCAAAATATTCCTACTCTAAGTGGGTTATTAATAATACTTAAAAAATATATCCAAAACCACCTGAAATGTGATTACTTAAGGTATTGTTATTTTTAAATTAAGTTTTTTCAGCATTTCGTTGTTTTGTCTCCCGATAAAATAATCTCAGAAATATTCTATGCATATATATATATATGTTTTCATAAGACTTTGGAATGTTACTTCTCATTTTTCAAACTTGTTTCAGTAAAAATCGTTATTTTTTTTCACATCATTGTTACTTTATGTTATTGTTTATTGTTGTTATTTCATTTTAAATAAATAAATAATTTAAGTAAAATAAGTGGTAAGAGTTTCTCAAACATTGTATTTAACCGTTTTAATAATTGTGTATGTTCTTCGAAACCTCTGTCAAAAATGGAGTGGAGTATTTTTGAGAGATGATTGCCTATATTGATGTTGAACATGAGGATAAATGAATATACTTTAAGAAATCAGTAAAAGTTATTTAAAAAAGGACAAATAATTAAGTTTTTATTTCAAGCTGACGTTCCGGCCCAAATATTTAGGTCATCCTCAAGGCTAAAATAATCTAAATATGTAACAAAGCGTTTTTACCAATTCGTTTTATCATTATTACCTTGTTTTTGACTAAGGAAAACCGATGAAACAGAAGTAAAAATAATAATAATTTTTACCTATTTTACTTTATCTTTTTATTTTATATTGTCCTAGTTTTTAATTCATATATATTGTCAAAGCATCTTTATTTTTATCATACAATTCTTCAGTTTTCCCTTTTAAATGTTATGTATCTTCTTTCTTAACGATACCATTCTTCTTATTATTTATATCCATTATTTTTCAACTCTTGTTTCATATATATATTTTACATTAATTTTGTTAATTTTCCTTTTTTTTTACATACTTTATTACATATCTAATCAAATTTATGTTGAAAAGTCGAGGTGTTTTTAAAATTCACTTTATCAATCAGTCTATTGATGATCTAATAAAATTTATTGAATATTTTTTAATTGGTTCTGATTTTATTATAAGATTTTTTGAACAGTGAAAAAAAAATCTTTTTTATTTTATTTTTTAAATAAATAATTAATCCTGTGTATTCTCGTGGTATTTCTCAGCTCCACAAAGCGGGAGAATAATGGAGGTTCTGTAATGTGTGGTTTCTCGAGCTTTCAAATGTCAGAGAGAGAAAGACTGGTTATATTGCTAGGCGACAAGGAAGAGTCACTCATAGGGTTATTACTCCCAGACATCGTTATGATATATGTTATTATCTAATATAATATTTTTATGACAATATCGAGTCTTGTCTTGAGCCACAATATGTATATATTATTGATATATATTCCTATCAGCATGGGACAATAAGGAAATCTCGAGAACAGATTCAAGTATTTATATATTCAAGAATATATAACATGACTGATTTATTAAGTTTCAGTAATCATCCGACAGAAAATGTAATGTTCTTTAATTTGTATAATTACATCATGATGATCATGATCTATGGGAGTGAAAAAAAAAATCATTGGGTTCTTAACTTACGATTTACGACACGCTACTTGACGGAATAAAAAAGTTATGGTACTCATTCGATGCAAAATTTAATTTCTTATACAGTAACATCTTTGCTAGGATAATAAACATTTTAGAAAATATAGGTATGAAAAAAAATTCTCTATTTTATGAAATTAACCAGCTAATTGGAACCGATATAATTGCGTTTCCGTGATAAATTTTATAGAAACTAATTTTTAATATTATTTGCGGATGTATGTTCTACGAGATGGATTTTATGCATGGGGCTACTAAATGACAGTGGTTACTATAGCATGTCATTGCCGAAAGTGTGTTTGCGCATACGCTTACCGTATATACACAACTGGTTATATCCATTGCTCATTTCCAGGTATTATTATCTAGTTCACAGGTGGAAGGTAATTCAACTCATTGTCTGGGCTGGGTCAGTTCTCAGCCGGTAGCTGTTACCTGTTACCTGTTACCGGCTGAGGCGATTCATTAAAGTCGCACTAATTATGAAATAATTCCGATGTCGAAACTAAGTCATGATTCTCAAGTAGAGCAGGCGGAATTAACATGAAGATATAATGCTTGCTAGAGAGGCATTAGAATTGTGGATATATAACAGAACTATAATTTCCATTTATCACTTCATTAAATTAACCACAAATAAAGCATTTTCAACCTGTCGTATTATAGGTGTGAGAGTGAAACCTACAGTCAGTAACCTAATAAGGTTACTAGATTGTTATAGGAGTAAAACGACAGATATCCTTTGTTTTTTACTAATTGAAAAAAAGAAAACCCAACACAAAAAACGTGAAAGAATAGCGTAGGATCCACATTCCAGATTTTATTACAAGTACTTTCCTGTATTGGGAAATCATGAATTACTTTTTTAAACTCTAATTATTCAGATCCAAAGTGATCTTTCTTCAAAATTAATTATGAGAGATAGTTGGCCGTGGATGACATATACGAGGAGAAGATGGTTGTGGGTGCGGTCAAAATATAACAAAAATAAGTTGATGTTACTTATTTTATCGTGCCAACTTTTCGGCTAGAGTTTTTAGCCTTCATCAGGGCTAAGAACAGAACAAGATAACAACCAATGAATATATAAAATAATAAAGAAAATATAAACAGAATGACGTAAAGTGAATAATTTTACAGAATGGAATTAATAAAATGAAGTGACGAGAGAAGTGGAAAACAAAATGTATATATAGGTAATTGAATAAGTAGGTAAAATTACATAATTAAAGAAATAAAATAAAAATGAAGTTATATAATGCAAAGAAGTATGAATATATTAGTTATTAATAATTTAAAAATTAAAATATGGAAAGAAAAAATAAAATTGAGAGAAAGAAAATATGTAACCATAATAATTGATAAAGAGGCAAAATATAAGTAAAGTTTAACAATAAGAAATAAATAGAAAAAAAAATTATTTTGAAAACAATAATAATAATATATGGTGAACATAACAATAACGTGGGTAAGGAATCTTTCTTCAAGTATTCATACTTTTCATTCTTAATTCATTTCAGTTTTTCGATCGCAGATGTTAGGGCCTTCTGAGTCTATCTCTACAAAATTTTAATTTAATAATTTCAGCAATATATTATATATCAATATATATCAATGAAGAGAAACATATTAATTAGACAAAAAGGGATTTGGTCTTGACCAGAATGTGCCGAATGCAAAGCATTTCACCGGAAAATTGGATATACTGAATACGAGTAATTTAGAAAACCGCACACGTCACTTCACACCTAAATATGACTAAAGTACTTTAACAAATAGCCATCATTTCGAAATCAGAAGAAAAAAATTTTTTTTAATGACCGTAATATCGCGAAATGTACTTATAAAGTACGATTTTTTTCCCTGAGATTGTCTGGAAACCACCGCTATGTTGAATTATGATCCATGTCCGTGAGTTCTACTTTTTTGTCTTATTGTGGATTGCAGAAGTCCTTATGGGGTTGAGAATCATGCATTATTATAAGGCTTTTAAGTCCGTTAGTACTAAAGCAGTTCCTCCTCAACGCTTGCATTAACGATGTTTTAGAAGAGCGTCTTTTTTACCTTAGAAGATTGAACGGATGAAGATAGTTATGGACAAGCAACCTTGACGAACGAGGAAAGCAAATATTAATTCGGTCATCTCCATGTCATGTCCAAAGGTTTTTTTTCATATTTAATGGATCCCCGACTAACATTAAATGATTATCTGTATTTTTTGTTTAACGTTATCATTTTATTCTATTTACTAGTATTATTTTATTTTTATTTATAATTTATTTTATGTATTTATTTTTTTAGCGCTTATATAAAAGCTTATCAATATTGTAAGTTTTATTTATAAAAGATGTGTTTTACGGCTTGATCTGAGAATAAATAACTAATCAATACCTTCAACTGACAAAAAGATTCATTTGATGAAACTCGTAATTAGGAAATAACATACTTTCTAGATGTGGTATTGATACAATCCAAAAATCCACCAAATTTCGTTAATAATATATAAAAGCAAAATTATAAGAACATGCATTCTCTGTTCCATGTTTCTAAAAACTAATATAGACCCTACTACTTTTTTTATTAGTATTGGTTTATAATACAAGTATAGAAGCAACTTAGTAAAAACAATAATACTTATTTTTTCATAATAGGGATGGCTATCGATGATATTACATTAATTAAAAAAGTACTAAAGCAGAATTCAGTGTAATTGTTAAGTTAAATCGACAAAACTAATAGTATTTGTTTGTACTTTATTATGAAACAGGGCCCAGGCCATACCGTGGAAGTTTACGGTTTTGTAACCTATATCAGTTTTAGGAAACATGGAGCAGAGAATACTTGTTGCAATTAATTTTGCATTCATATATAGATTCGAAAAATAACATTCACAGCATTATACATATAAAGCTTTCCAAAAAAATTAAAATTAAAGATAAAAGCCTGAACCATTCTAACGAAAGAAATGTGACCGATTCATTACTCTGTGACGGAATAATTTTTATTCAAAGAGTTGTGGTCAGTATCACGTGCAAAGGAATGGGAGATTAGGATGGGGCTGAGCTTGCCTTAGGACAGTCCTTAGATGGAAGAGTCTAAGCAAGGCTGGTACAAGAGGAAATATATTTTAATTAGAGAGAAGCGCTGGGATTTTCCGAAGTTGTTTAGCCTAAATGTAAATATTGTAAATAGGGACGATTATGTTTAAGATATTATTGTACTTTACGTTAAAATTAAGTTTAAAAAAAAATCCTTTTTTTCTCCTATTTCTTATTTAGCATTACATTTTAATTTATTCATTTAAATTTTTTTGAGGTTAATCACTTCCATCATTTGAAATAAATTATTATTTATTTTTTCATGACATTGTACAGCGTTTCGGGACCACTTAGAGAGATAATCCAGATTTTAGTTTATATATTTGTAAATATGGTGTGAATGAGCTATATGATCCATATTACCATTGTCCATAAATGTAAGACAGAGTGTAATATTTCACATTAAATATATATATATATATATAACTTATGTTCAGACTGATAGTATGACTTAAAAATAAGGGAGATTTGGGCAGAGTAACGATACGCATCTACTGAATAACTAACTTTATTATCAGACTCTTCTGGTATATATAAGGACAGGTTGTTGTCAAACATAAAGATACTTAATCCTACTAATACAAG
>NW_027109834.1:1611713-1613492 GCF_000696795.3 Halyomorpha halys
GGTTTCTCGCCTGCGTCGAAATTTTGGGACAGAACAGCTCCGATAGCAACCTCGCTCGCGTCCGTAGTGATTTTGAACGTTCTGTTAAAGTCGGGAAACGCCAACAGTGGACACGAGGTCAAGACTTCCCGGCACCTCTTAATGCTAGTTAGTTGATCCGGTCCTAGATGGAATCGTCGCCCTTTCCGTAGTATATCGGTCAGCGGCTGTGTGAGTTCTGCTATTCCCGGTATGAATTTCCGATAATAGTTCACCATACCCAAAAACCGTCTGATTCCGCGAGCGTTCTTGGGTAACGGAGCTCCCTGTATGGGATTAACCCGTTCTGGATCTGGTTGTACCCCGTTTTCTGAAACTACGTGCCCTAGGAACCTGATTTGTCGTAGCCCAAATTGAGACTTTTCCCGGGAGAGTTTCAGACCGAATTCGCGTATTCTACTGAAAACGCGTTTGAGGTGTTGCACGTGTTCCAGCGGGGTTTTGCTGAATACGATGAGGTCGTCCATGTAAATCTGGGAATAGGATTCGCCCAAGCCCCGTTGCATCTCGTCCATAAGACGTTGAAAAGTGAGTGGGGCCCCTTTTAATCCGAACGGTGAACTCAAAGTGCCCTCGTTCCCATGAAAAGGCCGTTTTCGCGATATCCTCCTCGGCCATCCGTACCTGATGGTAACCACTCTTCAGGTCCAAAGTGCTAAAGATAGTCGCCCCCTCGAGACGGTCTAGGATATCCTCGACTCGGGGAAGGGGGTATCGCTCATCTTTAGTCGCCTCATTTAGCTTCCAATAATCCACCACAACCCGATAGCTTTTCCCTATGGCTCCCTGACCGCACTGCTTCTTCTCGACCACCCACAGAGGACTATTAAAAGGGGAGTTACTGTGTCTAATGATACCCTGTTTGAGTAAATCGTCTAATTGTCCCCCTATAATATCCCTTATTAATTATATTTTTTTTCACGTAGACCGGAATTTCCGCCTTCAGTTTTATCCTGTGTACCGTTTTTCCCGTGGTCGGCAACGACTCGCCCTCGCAGTAAAAAATGTCACTGTTCCGCCGTACTAAGTCTTCGACGGACTCTGTAACACAGTCAACCGCACCGAGCTCAGTGTCACAGTCAACCCCGTCGTGATAGTATAGTGTAGTTTCCCTAGTCGATATCTCCAATCTTTTTGCCGCACTTTCATCGCAAGACCCACGCGCTCCAACACGTCGCATCCGACGATCAGGTCGTACCCCGGCATCAACTCAGGGATGATGTGAATCACGTTTTGGGCCTCGTATCCGGTAAGTTCTTTGAGGTCGAGAACCGTCTCCCCCAGCGTTCGACATTTACCATTAACCGTCGATATCGAACACCCGCAGTTCTTCCGTTCCATCCAAAGTCCCAGTTTTTCCGCCGCTCTCCGACTAATTACCGAATTAGTGCTTCCTGTGTCGATGTGAAAACTCATACCAGTCCCACCCAACTTCGCCACGGGCAACCTTGTCCCTTGTTCCGTACTAGCACTGTAACACCTAGTGAGTTTACATTGCGCCGCAATGTGACCTGTGCGGTTGCACTCGTAACAGCGCCTTTCTGATCTCCGCCTCCTATCGTCTGGCCCCTTGCTCGGTCGTTTTTCGAAATTTCCCCCGCGGCTAATCCGCCTGGTCGGGCTTCGTTAACGTCTTCTTGGTGACCTGACTTCAGTCCAACCCGCTTCCTGCTTCTCGAAACGGGCTTCATTACGCTCTCTTGCGTCCACCAGTTCGTGGGCACAGTCTATGAAGCCGCG
>NW_027109834.1:1614661-1623507 GCF_000696795.3 Halyomorpha halys
AACTGATACTCTAATTTCTTCAGTTCCTCCGCCGGGTTCACCATTATAATTCTTAAATGTCTACTAACCTTAGTTTCAAATGATTCTGTCTAATCTTCACTCCGGGGTTCCTGGTAGTATTCGTATGTGACGGAATTCGAAATTTTCCGTCCCGGGTTTCGGCACCTCTTATGATCAGACTGATAGTATAACTTAAAAATAAGGGGGATTTGGGCAGAGTAACGATACGCAGCTACTGAATAACTAACTTTATTATCAGACTCCTCTGGTATATATAAGGACAGCTTGTTGTCAAACATAAAGATACTTAATCCTACTAATACAAGTTTTATATTATTATTTACAGGCCATATATACAGCTAATTTATATATATATATATAAGTTAAGTTATATATATAAGTTAAGTATCGGCGAAAGCCAAATGCATATATATATAGATATATATACACACACATATAGTCTTTGGATTCCAACTCGGGACCCAATAGAGTTTGTATTGAGTATAGTACACCGAACCTTGGCCGTGAAATATTGTGTTAAGATAAGAACCCCAGGGGGAATTACTTGTCACTAGTAACTGTATGCCAGTTTGCTAATTTCTAATAGAAAATCAAGCACCTCCACTATATGAATGTTTCAAAATTTTCAGCTATTTATAAACTCACGCTGTGTGAAGTCTGAGAGCTGGATTTGAGCTATATCCCATTTGACTCGGTAATAATTACAGAGCGGTGTGAACAGTGAACTACACTAGCGGCCATAACTCGGTAACTTAATTAAACTCAAACTGTACCATTCCTTTACATTACCATATTTAAACAATTTTAAAGCTTCTACTCTGATGGAACCATGGACTATTTTAAATCTGAGACATTCTTTCTTGAAAGAGATAATCCAATTTACAGCTTCCTGTTTTCCGTTTAACTTGCTCAGCAAAAAGGTTTGCTCTATTTGGGATTCTCTGTTTGCTCTATCCTATGTGCGATCATCTAACTCCTTAATACGTTTGATCAAAAAAACTTCAATAGGCGTTTTGATTCTCTTAAATCAATAGTGATGGCATTAGCTTCATTTACATTATATTCTCCTAAATAGTAATCACTAATCCTAAAGTTATCATTTTCGTCTAAATATTTTTGTTGCAATTCTGGTTTAAATATAACAGCAAGAAGATGGCCACGAGACCAGCTAATGTAAAATGTCATTAGAGTGCTACCAATGGGTAGTTTCTCTACACGCCTGTAACACTCCAATTTAACTTAGATCAGATTTACTAAATGTATTATAATGTACGGTTGTAAATAGCAATAAACAAATATTTAAAAAAAAAAATATAACAGCAACTTTTCTGTAACCTCTCACTTTCTGCAACCCAAGTAATAGCTTAGTAATAACCCACTATTACTACTTACAGTCGTCTTAATTATTAATAGTTCTTTTTGCAAGTCCAAATCCTTGATTAGGATGAGTAGGAGAGCAGTTTACTCATACTTTTCTTCTTCATTTTTTGACAATATGAACATAGAGTTTATTACTTGGTCATTGTTTACATCGGGACCTGCTCGTGTTATACTGCAGGTGCCCCGAGTGTAATTTTATGTTTGAAATTAAATGTGTGGAAAAAGGGGGGCTGGAAATCGTGAGACTTTCCGCTAATTAACATGCATATATTTCATTCTATTTATAAAATATTAATCCCTGGAGGGGCAGATAATATTAGTGTGTTAGGGTTTTAATTATTATGTATAGTAGTATCAGAACAGAACAATGGGGTCTCATAGACTAATTAATGTGCTTATCTGTTGAATAACGTTTTCGCCGACGCGGTGACGTCTTCTAGGCCGCTTTCCCGTCAAGGTGTGCGGTGGGCGAAACGGTGAATGCCGTGTATTTTCCCTGTGTCTGGAAAAAGACGTCCTTGTTCTTCAAGGGCTGGCCAGCGTGTCCTGGAGCCTGGCGTGATGGTAGGGGTAGGCCAGGTCCTAGCTTGCATGAGGCTTAAGCTGGGGCGGCATTGCAGTCGCAGCGTCTTCGGGGTCTTCCGGTGTTCGCGGCAAGGGGGGCATTAGAAAATGAGACCCCCGACCCCGACTTTATATAAATCAAAAAAAGAACGAAAAAATCGGATTACTTAAATCCGACAGTCATAGTTGAGAAAACTTTATTCAATTTGTAAATTTTGAAATTCTGAAGGAAGTAGACGATTGATAAAACAGTAGCTTATTATAAATCAATGCTTACAAAGCTACTACAGGAGTACTAAGAAAAATACATCAAAATAGAAACACTATTATACTTAACTAAAACAATAGAATCGAATAAAAGCCCCTTTCCATAGTTTTAATGAATTTAACGGTGTACTGTTTTAAGCTGTTGAAATTATCTTTCGAAAGTTATAATTATAAACAAAAAGCTATTCCTTTGAAAACGACAAACAAACAAAAATTTCTTATATCCTTCTTATGACAGTTCACATTTGGGCCGCTAGGAATGCTTGAATGTCGAAGGTTACCTAAAATATGAATATAATATGCATATATTTCACTGTAACTGCAAAAATATGTTTAAAAAAAAACACGGTATAACTCATAACTATGTCCTAAGAAATAGCACAAACTATGAGTCATCTTGTAGTCCACAGTCAATGTGTTGATAGTAAGTATTGTATGATTATATTCAGGATTTCTGTGAAGCATCAGTCATTTAACAAAAAGTTGCCTTACAATCCTTACATATATGGACCAGAACTAAAATAAAAATAAAATAAAGTAAAACATCCTTAAATTAAAATCTTACTGTATTATATAACTCTTCTAAACGAGGTATGGTTAAAAATTTTCTCATGCTAACTCCGTTTTCAAGCAGTAATTTGACAAAATCAATACGATCATGTTCAAGGGCCTGCATCATGGCTTCATCTAGTGCTCCTAAAACAGTTTTAGAAATATTTTTCTCAAAAAAAACAAAACAATAAATAAATAAAGAAGAAATTCTCTATATCTTTTTTTATTACAAATCATGGTAGAAATGGTACAAACCTGTAGGCCATTCTTGTCCATAAATGAAAATTTCAGAACGTGCAATATCAACCCGATTCCATGTTAAGGCAAGGCTCAATTGTTCTGAAGGTGATAACTGTTGGCTTTTAAACAAAGCCGTTAAAATTGTTTGATCTAGTTCTTGACCACTTTCCCCTCGGTCAGTAATCCGGAAGACAGTTATCTAGTATTGGAAATGTGATCAGCAAAAAATAATTTTGAATAGCAATAGTTTATTACATACACTTTGTCTTACCAAGTTTTTCTTACGGGTACATTGTAAAAGCTCATAATATAGACGTTCTGCTTGTTCAGGTCCAACTTCAAAGGTTCTTTCGATAGTTGTAAGTAAGTACTCTTTCATACTTTCTAGAACAGTTTGCTCTTCACTATCGTCGGAAGCATACCTAACAAGTGTAAATATGTTCCAATAAAAATATGATTGTGTAATCTTTTATGAGGAAAAAGATTATTCATAACACTAATCAGAAAAAAATATAAAAAGAGAAGGGAGAGCGCAAATAAAGATACCTTGAGACATAATTAATTCTTCGACATAAAATGAGAGGTAATGAAGAGGAATAAATGCTTTCATAGCTACTTTAGATTAATTGATGAATTAGAAATAAATAGTATTTTGTTCATTTAATGAATAAGAGAATTATATTTCCTCCAATTTAATAAGAATCCTTCCCAATATCATGTATATAGCACAAAATACCCAAATCAAAAAGTTTGGTATTATGTATTTAAAAAACTTTGTGTTGGTCAAACTTTGTAAATAATTTTAGCAATAGTAATACGTAGTTATGAGTGGATAATTTATTACTTATGTGTAAAAGCAAGAAGATCAGCAGCTCTCCCTGATCCATCACAAACTACTATAGGAACAGGAGGAGTATCAGTAACATATTCAAGTACAGCTCGTATTGTGTTTGTTCCCCCTTCTATCACCAAACAAACCACAGGTGTACTGCAATGAGTGCCTGAAACAAAAATATAGATCTGTGATATTATTAATTAAATTCATGGTTTACTACAGGAAATTTCCAAAATAACCTAGAGATATAGGTGCAGTATTTAAATAATAATACATCAGTTGCTATTTTAGAATACTTAAAATTTGTATATTTAATCAAACACGAATATATATAAACTAGATTTCACAATATAAATATGTGGATTGTTGTGTAAACATATTTATGTTGTTGTTTTTTTAACATCCTGTGTGTATATAGAAGTTACAGTCAGCTATTACTGACGGGGGCCATATCAGCTGATCGAGCAGATCAGCCGATTCGAATGTATATATATGTAGAGGAACCAGACCTAATAACGTTAGTCTTGTTTAGTCGTTCACAGAGTGTTCTTATATATACCTTTTACCTTTTTTTATTAAGTCTCCTCTCGCTGTCACTTAACTGGTGCCGAAACCCGGGAATAAGTGCATAGTCTGAATGTTATTTTTAAATTTGAAAAAGAAAAAGATAAATACTTTTTTTCTTTCCTATTTGTTGCTCATATTCAAATCAAATAAGCATATAAAGATAACATTTACTGCAGCGCAATTAAATGCTATTGAATGGATGAAAATTCACACTGCAACGTCACAGGACCTGCGCAATGGAATTTCAGATTTAGAAAGATTTACTGGGGAAATGGGTGAATTGAACCATTTCCTAAAAGGGGGTGACCGCCTTATAACGATAATTGAAGGTAAAGTAGTGGAAGTGCTGCTAAAAAATGTGGACGCGGACTCATTGAAGGTGGCCTTGGTGTGTAGGATAAAGAGGAGTATTCTGAACCTGAAATTTAAGGCCGATGAAGAAATGGGCCATTGTCAAGGATAGAATGAAGAAAGCTTTTGGGGGCGGGAGATGGACGACGGGGGCAGAAATACTTCAAATGGTAAGGGAGGTGAGAAAATTTAGGCAGTCTAGCGGGAGGTTTGCCGGCGTTCTCCTTGTTCGGTATAACCAAATAACAGAGAAAATGAGAGAAAAAGTGGATGTCGAGGAGGCCAAGGGAAGAATGGGGTTCTTCAAGTTATAGCTGGCTAAAGAGACGAGAAGAAAGGAAGGCCTACCCAGTGGACGATCTTTTGTCGAGTGCGCTCAAGAGATGATAGATCTCAGGGCTAGAGAGGAAGAATCTCGAATGGATGTTGAGGATCCAGGATGGACGAAGACTACGTACAATCGGACTAGGACTACTCCGCCATCCTGGAGGAGAAAAGAGTACAAAGATAGGTGTATGGAGAAAACGAGGGACAGAAGATCAAGGCAAGCAAAACCATGAACCAGCAGTCGGCTAGAGGACCGCAAGTGTCATAGATGCGGGAAAGTTGGGCACCTGGTGGCTCAGTGTCCCCAAACTCGATGATTCGAGTGTGAAAACGAGGTATAAATAGCAAGACAATGTCCCTATGTGTACCTTAGGGAGGCATCAGGCCAGGTGGAAGCAATGGAAGTTAATGCCCAGAAGAGGACCCCGGAGAGGAAACCCATCCGCAAGTGAGTCCACAGAATCATTGGAGGCCTCAGAGATGGAGGTAGAAGGAAGGGGCCCGGACGAGACGGGACGAGGACAGAAGAGCAGGAAGAAAGTGTGGAGGCGGTCCGAGGATGAAGGAGGGGCCGGAGATGAAATTTTAGATGAGTACCGGCAGAGAGGCGACCGCTCATTGGTGAGCAACAATGTGATGAAAGGGAGCGGCGGTATCCCTATCATTCGAGTAAAAGAAGTCAAATACCTCGTGAACACTGGAAGCTCTAACATCATCGCGAACCGGGAAGCACTTAAGAGGTTGAATGGCAGAAGAAGAGTGCTCACGGTCCAGCCCACTTAGTTACTTTGGGTGGGCCCCGTAGCGTGGAAGGAGAATAGATAGGGAGAAGAGATAGGGTTGTGTAAGTGGGGATTAAAAGGAGGATAGTTTGATAGTCCATGTAGTAGAGAAGATGCCCCGAGATTATCATGTGATTATAGGATGCGATTTGTGGGAATTAGCAAAAATTAAGAAAACTGTAGATTATTGGAATATTTGCATCGGAAGGAAAAGATTCAGCTGCCAACAGATTGTAGGGGGTGCAGGAGTATGAGTAGAGGCAATTAAACAGGCGGAGAACTGGCGGGAAAGAATCTTACTTGAGTATGACGATATTTTCTTCAAGGAGGAAGGTCCTTGGAGTAACGGGTAAGACAAGCAGGATAGAGTTACGGAAGTGAAGGAAAAAAGATACCCTCAGGCACTCCGGAGGCACATTTGAGACGAGCTGGATAACCTGAAGAGACAAGGTATAATAGTAGACAGTTTGTCTCCCTATAACAGTCCGCTGTGGGCAATTAGGAAGAATAGGTTTCCAGGTGAGAGTGAAGATAATTACAGAGTGATTGTGGATAACAGGAAGTTAAACGAAAATACTGTGGATGAAAAATATCCCTTACCAAGGTTCGAAGATATTCTCGATAGGATGGGGGTAAGAATATTTAGTACTTTGGATCTAAAGGCGGGATATCACCAGATCCGGATATATCCAAGAGACCAGCACAAGACCGCGTTTACTTTTGAGAGGGGCCTCTACGAGTTCACACGGGTGCCGTTTGGCTTAAAAAAGGCGCCTATCACCTTCCAAAGACTAATGGACGGATTCTTGAGGGGATTAGACGAGTCTGAGTGTCAGATATACATGGACGACTTACTGGTTTTCAGCAAAACTACACCGAGCACGTGCAGGATTTGAAATGGATGTTTAAACGGATAAGAAACTTCGGATTGAAATTGTCCTGGGACAAATCTTCGCTGAGTCAAGAAAAAATAAATTGTTTGAAGCACACAATATCAAAAGAGGGAGTTAGACCCGATCCATATAAAGTGGCTGTTTTACAGCGAATAGCAGTACAAAGGGATTTAAAAGGGATCAAACGGCTTTCAGGTGCACTAAACTACTACCGCCGGTTTGTGCCAGAGATGGAACATAATACTTGGAAATGCATAGAACACTTGCAGAGGGAACCGGTACTTGCGTTTCTTGATTTTCAAGAACAATTCACAATCTCTACGGACGCCAGTGAATACGCCCTGGGAGCAGTGTTGTCGCAGGAAGGCGCTGATGATGATCGTCCTGCAGCATACGCTAGTAGGCGCCTCACGGAAGCAAAGACCCGTTATAGTGCGCTAGAGAGGAAACTTCTGGGGATTGTTTGGATGGTAGATAACTTCCGCCCTACGTGTTTGGGAGGCAGTTACAGGTTCATCGCAATGGGTTGGGAAGCTAAAGGAGTCATCCGCGTTGAAAGGAATTGCTTAGCCAGTATAATATGAAGATTACTTACAAACCTGGAAAAGAGAATGTGGTGGCCAACTGGTTCTCAAGGGTAATTACGGTTAATGCAATAGAAGATGACCAGGTGGGCCCATCAGGAAACGTGAGGCAGTTTCTGCGTGTGTGGATACCAGGGGAAGATGAACAAAAAGAAACGCCGGGACAAGACATTAGGGAAGAGTCATCTGAGGACGAGAAGGGAAGTAAGGGAAGATCATAGGAGATGGAGGAGCTGGAGGAAATAATAAATGATAAAAGACAGCAAATTATGTGGAAGACTAGTACCTCTGGTTTTACAAAGATGGAACGTTCCGAATATGGAAAGAGTACCATTATCTGGTCTTAACCAGGCATCAAGGTGGAGCAAAATCGCATCTGAGAGCAGTCGAGAATTTAATAATGCAGATATTCGAGAGGAAATGAAAACGCTGGAAGTGACCTGGCATCTTAATACCTCGGAACATCCTGAGAGCCGATGAGGAATTGAACGCCTTCATAGTACACTAAGCTACAACTTAAGGGTGTATCAAGCATACAAAGGGTTAGAACCAGATGAAGCAATAACATGAGCAGTCGCGGCTTATAATCAGTCGATCTATTCATTCACAGGGTTTTCCCCTTTTGAGATAATGTTTGGGCTACACGCACGGCGGAGGGATTACGGAAGCGTGTCAACAGGAGAGGAATATATCATAAGCAATGGTGTCACGTTGAGGAAACTATGGGTGAAGGTGAGATAAAGGATACAGAAAGAAAAGAGTAAGCGTGCATCGCGGCAGAATTTGAGTGTCAGGAACATGACGGGAGTCATAAAATTGGAATGTTAGTTTATCGTAAAGTAGCTTCCAACAGAGTGAAAGAAGTTCTGCGTTACCAGGGGCCATTCAAGGTGACAGTAATTAGAGGACACAATATCGTCAGTATTGTAAGCTTAGCAGAACCGAGGAAGTGGAGGACGTTTCACATTGAACAATTAAAACTACTGGAGCTGGGTTATCTCTGGGGCAATAAATTATGTATAGTTCTTTTTTTATTCTGTAAAAATATATTATTATGTTTTGTTTAGTTTTTCTATTATTGTTAATTCTTTATGAAATTTTCTGAAAGTTAGTAATTATTATTATTAGTTTTTATCTTATTATTATTTGTTTTATTTTGCTGTTCTGATCTTTACGATCTTGCTGTTCTTGAAGAGTTGTTTACTTTAGTTTAATATGTAGGTTTAGTTTATATATATGTATATATAATTGACCGTAAAAATTTATATACAAGAAGATGGTTAGGTTTGCGGTAAAAAGAGAAACAAAAATAGTTTACAACTATTTATTTTCCGACGTTTCGCCCCACTTTGCAGGGCTTCATCAGGGCTAAAAAGATTTTTAAAAACTGATAATATTACAACAATAAGATACAATAAGGCAATTTAAGCTAGGATAAATATTATGTACTTATGTACTACTTTACGTATTATTATATATAATA
>NW_027109835.1:0-1250 GCF_000696795.3 Halyomorpha halys
AAAAAAAAAAGGAGATTACAAAACACCAATATAGAGATACACCCACAAACGTACCAAGCATTTACTAATGGGCAAAATGTAAACAAAAATTGAAACCTGAATTGTAATTAACTAGTATATTGTATAGATTTTATTTTATTTATTTTCTTCCAAGTGTATTCATTGTTCATTTCTTTATTTATTATAATTGATGTTCATTTACTTTATTAGTTTTTTAAATTACTTTTTGTTGTGCAGGTTTTTTTTTAAGTACAAAGTACAAACTAATATTCTATTAGTCTAGATGTACAATTTCACTGAAACAAAACTTTTTAGTACTGGTACTTTGTTGTTTGTAAATTTGTATTAATGTGCTAATTCTACTGACCTTCATTACAGGAGTCAAATATTTGAAAACAGATTTTGAATATGTTGACCAGGGTAGAGATGAAAATGTTTAAAAATAGCCAATAGGACAGGCACATTACAAAAATGTGAATTCTATATCTATATATAGATATAGAATAAAACCTTAATGAGATTTTGTTGTTATTGTATAATTTTATATACAAAAAGGTTGGCATAATATGATGCATAATTTTTCTTTCGAAAGTCTTTTTGATTGATATATAATAATTATAATTAAAAAAATAATAATATAATTAAAATAAAATTATCGTCAGTTTAATGACCTAAGACTTCCTGAAACTTCCAATTGTATCCAAATAATAATTTTGTGCCTCTAACTGAGTTGTTGCTGTATTATTAAAATAGCATATTATTGATTTAATAGGAGCGGGGTGGATCAGTGATAGTGCACTGTACAACTAACTTCAAGAACCCAACTTCATAGTGGGGTATTCGTAGGCAGAGAGGAGCAAGGTGGAGGAGTTGCGACTCCCCCTGGAATTTTGGGGCCCAAGAAAAAAAATAAAGAAAGCAGTGAACATATTTGATAGATGTTTTCTTCATGTGAACATACAATAATTAGGAAGGTAATAGCAGGGGAAGAGGGTTGCGTCCGAGAAATTAGAGATTAATTCAAAACTGTATGTTTTCAATGAGCGAGCTATTGTTAACGTAATAAAACCTCGTTGATAACGATTTACATTCAATCGTTTCATTTTCATAAACTTATTATGATTTTAGATAATACAAATTTAAAGAGTAATGATTGGATTTAATGAAGTAGAAATAAAATGGGGGAGGGGGGTATTTCATGAAATGCAGAATTAAATATCTTTCTTTTAGCCAACGTTTCTGGATGAATA
>NW_027109836.1:0-130 GCF_000696795.3 Halyomorpha halys
ATGTAGGCACATTATGTTGAAGTAAGTAAAGAAGTAATGTTAAATGTAGGGACATTATGTTGAAGTAAGTAAAGAAGTAATGTTAAATGTAGGCACATTATGTTGAAGTAAGTAAAGAAGTAATGTTAAA
>NW_027109836.1:180-5897 GCF_000696795.3 Halyomorpha halys
ACATTATGTTGAAGTAAGTAAAGAAGTAATGTTAAATGTAGGCACATTATGTTGAAGTAAGTAAAGAAGTAATGTTAAAAGTGCGCTGCTATGGAAGATACGCCTTTCACAAAGACACTAATGGAATAACTAACGATTCACTACTATTGGAATCATCTCTATGGAAATGAGTTCTGTAAGTCAATAAACTGAGGAACAGTAGATGAAATTTTAAGGATACTAGGAGGATCATTTTCTTTTACACTCCTGCAGTCGCGTGTCATCTTAGAGATCACATAGAAACATTTTTCAGCTTAGTTAGTCCCTCTTCATTTCAGCTTACCTTCTTCCGCTGCTATCCTCATAGCTTAACTACGTTTCGCTCCTTTCCAGCAATTAAATACACACCGAGCAGATGTGTGGGCAGTATTTATGTTTAGTTGTACATTGCTTGTTTAATACTGAGAAAAAGACTTATTAACATAAAGTTACAGGAACTTATTAAGATATCGTCTTATAAGTACTTATAAATTTTGTAATTTTGGAACAATAGTTTTGTTATAATTTATAAACAAAAACTCCTAAGCAAAATTAGAGGCATAATTTCTAACATCAATCCTCAAATGATGAATTTATTAATATAATCCATTCATTCGCTCACCTAGTTCAAACAAATATTGTTTTTAGTTTAATTATCATAGTAACTTACATTACATTTTTGATCATTTATACAGGATTTTATATTTGTGAAATGTTCGCAAGTTGCATTATTTTTTCGTGTAATTTATTATGAAATACATCCATGTTTTAATAATTTTACCTATTTTTTTTTAAGCAAACTTGTAAGTACAATTTTTTTTTAATATTTATTTATTGATATGTTCTACTATCTGCCACAATCTTGGGCAATAAGTAATAGTGATAAATGACCACATTAATATCAAAATTATAAACTAAATGTAAATAATAGTAATAAAATAAATACATAATAAAAAAATCAATTAATAATAATAATAAAGTCTCTATACTTATATAAACCGAAAGATAAATAAAATGAACATAATAAAACTATGTAATGTTTTTTACTTGGTATGTATTAGTTCAGTATTTATATATGGTTATTTTGGAGAGTTTGCATAGTATTCTTAAAATAATAAAAAAAAAAAAAAAAAAAAAATGATTTCCTATCCCGCAGTTCAAGGATATTCTAGACAGGTTGGGCGGTGCAAACATATTAGCACATTACAGTAAAATGTGGGGTACGTCCAAATTAAAATGTACCCATAAGACCACGTTCACCTTTGAACGAGAACATTATGAATTTACCACAATACCGTTTGATCCGAAAAATTCGCTGGTGGTATTTCAGAGGTTTTTGGACGGATTCTTGAGTGGAATAGATGAAACAATAGCTCAGGTATACTAAGATGACTTGCTAAAGTTCAGTAAATCGGAAAAGAATCATGTGGACCATTTCAGGAATGTCAGGAGAAATTTCTGTGCTGGGGCGAGACCAGATCAACTTTGAGGGATACACTATCTCCAAGGATGGTGTAATACCAGACGTCCAGAAGATGTCGGCCTTGTAAAGGATGGAAGTACCAACTGACGTAGAAGGAGTATGGAGATTACTAGGGACATAATAACATTACAGAAGGTTCATTCCGGACATGGTGGTGTACCTGCTACCCCTCAATAATTTGTTGAAAAAGTGAGGATTATAGTAGTCAAACATTTGGCAACTGTGGAGAGACCAATGGAGATGGAAGACCTCAATGAGATCTACAATAAACGTCGGCACATTATCAGGAAACCAGGACCTCCTGGATGCTGAAGATTGACTACAGCAAATTTGGCAGAAGCACTGGCACTACAATCTGGTTCCCACCAGGCGTCAAAGAAGACACATTTGTAGGACATAGAAAGATGCATCGAAAGCAGGACATATCAACCATTTGGTAATATAAATACACGGTAATCAGGAGAATTGAAAGGCTCACAGTATCCTTAGCGACCACTTGTGGATGTACTAGTTGGAGACGGAACTAGAGCTGAAAAAAGCGATGGAAAGGGCGAATAGCGCCCGTTCGCCACTGAGCGAGTTAAAGACTTTGACTTGCTCTTGACTGAAGCTACTAATGTATACATATATAAGTAAAAATAATGAACTAACCAGCTATCTTTTCGCCAATTTGACTCCAAATTATCTCTATTAGGTGTCATATTTTAGACTGTTGATATGAGATATGTTATCTGTTCTATATGGGCCGAATTCAGGTTATTACAAGATATTATAACCTTAATTATAAGAGTTATAATTGAGATTGATATATGTAAATGTTTTTAGATACAACTATATTGGCATTAAAATAGTGACCATGCTAAATCAGCTTATGTACATAAATGCCCAATACGGATTATCGTTAAAACTCATAAAGACAAAAATAATTACAAATTCACATGTCACCAGAGTGAAAATTTTGAATCCTTTTCTCATGGCGATTGCCTTAGAATTCGCTTATCTAAGTCTCCCATTATTTTCTGTCCTTGGCTCCAAGGAGAGGGATGAATCACAATTTGAAGATGACCTGGATGAAGATGAAATGGCAATGGGCTGGGCAGCTAGGGGATGAACGACGAAAACTGGACCAAGAAACTAACAGAGTGGATCCCCTTGGATATGAAAAGGAACCGAGGCAGGCCTTTGTCTTTATGAAGATGGGTAGAGAAGATAAAGAAGGTAGAAGGAACACTGTGGTCTCGAAAATCCTAGGACAGAAAATACTGGAAGATGATGCGAACCAATGTACAGGTAGTCCCTGTTAAAGGAAAAGGAAGGTCTGTATACAAGTATATAAAGAAAAAGTACTTGTGAATATAAATGTAAATACTGCTATTATAAATGCATATATGTATATAAATAAAGACTATTATTAGTATTATATTGGCAATAAGTTGATCTTTTCTTATTAAGATTAAACACATCGTTTTACAGAAACAAGGTGGTTAAGTGTGTAATATTTCATTATAAAAAAAAATAGATAAATAGTTTTTATGAAGTTATTCTTAAAACGTAAAATATTCATAAATAAATTATACCTGGTCTAGGGAAGAAGGATATTCGACTTGATAAACAAAGCAGTGACCTAAATTATCTGTTTGATTCAAGTTAGTTGGAGCATGGCTGTCATCCAACAACTTTATCATCCATTATATTATATTACTTTGAGCTCCCCCTGAAAATACAAAGTTCGTCGGATTTTGAAATAAGCCCCTGACCCATAATGCTAGTATCACTATAATATTACGACGAAGGAGCGCCATAATGGATTATTGCCTTTGTAAAGATGTTTTAAACCATTAATTACTTCTTATTTAGTTATTTATTTTTTTTGCTGAACTATCTTAGTTAGTAAGGAATTTCACTTCATTAAAGGGTTTTAAATTTCCATAGGCGTCCTATTTCTATATTAGACATTGACTTATACAGCGTATTCAAGACTCGAGTGACAACGTTTTTTTCTGAGTTTCGGGAATTTCGAAATGAAACTTAATGTTAAATTATTTTTATATAACTGTCTTAGAATTAATTTTAGCATTGTATATATTCCATAGAGAATACTGACGTGGTAATTAAAAATATTTGAATCTATTAGTTTCAATATTCAGTTATCAACCAAATTTATTTAGATAATGCGCACATATTATACCAATATGTACCGATGTCCATGATGTATCATATTTATATGAATATTATATTATGAAAACAAATTGGTCTGTGGTGATCTTCCATCAGCACCTACCCCTGGATAGTACCCTATTTCGCCCTCTCTTTCAGGTCTACTCTACCCTCTGCTGTCTATTACCTACTCCTCTTTAGATATCTCCAGCCAAGAGTCTCTCTTTCAAGTTTTCTGATATAGACTTCTGAACTTCCAGATGTCACCAGGACTCCTATTCAAGAACTCCTTTACTAGTTCTTCTTGACAGAACGTCTCTTTTCCCTCTTTCACTCCACTCCAAATATATATTGATAATTTCCCTCTGACCTCTTCCTATTAAAATTTCCAAGGAAGCACCCCAGGCTTCAGCAATCAAATTATATTGTGAAAATTTCAGATTATATTCTTGATCCTTTAGAAGTATGTTTATTAGGTTTCTTTCTGTAACAATCAAACTTGCCTTTATCGTTAAAATGGAATGTTACAGACGTGTAGAGGAACTACAAATTGGTAGCACTCTAATGATGTTTTACATTAGAAGGGCTTGTGATCATCTTCTTTTCAGACGCCTCGGAGGATTGTCAGGAATGGAAGCGGATGCAAGGTTAGAAACTAGGGGGTTTGAGTGGTTAGGGAGTTTATAAAGGAGTGATATCTGGTTCGGGCTAGATCGGTTCCATAGGGAACAGGTCCTTATGTATTATTTCATTTGTGACAAAGTAAGGAGCATTGAGGATTTTACGAAGGATTTTGGATTGCAATAATTGGATACGAGAGGAATTCGAAGGTTTAGTGGAGCCCCAAAGCTCAACTCCGTGTGTCCAGATTGGCCTTATTACAGTCATTTAGCTCAGTCTTTTGTAATGAATTGGAAGTTTAGACCGTTTGGCTAGTAAGTGTTGTAGTAGTCGAAATCGACGTGCAGTTCCTGTCTTTTCAGGTGATTTGATGGAATTTATCTTAATCCTCCAATTACGACACCATTCTTCGAGGGCTGTGATATTGGATTGGAGAGTTCGGAATACAATTAAAGGGTTATTGTTAACTGCGAGCACACATGTTTCATCGGCATACGTCGTGAGGATAGTGTTAGGATTGGTTGAGATGTCAGCTGTATAGACGATGTAGACGATGGGACCTATGTAGAGGACCTATGGGATGTAGAGGATAGTACCTTGAGGAACACCAGCGGACTGAGAATAGAGGGGTGAAATATATATATATTTTTTTGTCCCCCTTCCTGGTCATTTCTGACATACGCGGAGGGGGGCGGACATGTTATCACTCTTTCATAATTCTATTGGTCTGATCAGAATTAAAGTTATCTTTTGTGACTTTAGATATTTCTGTATTTTCTTCAGCTCCTTGCCTTTTTTAGTCTACCCTTCAATAACTTGGCATCTTAAACTTTTTTTTTTTCAAGCGTTTTTCTACGCGGTTACTTCTCTTTAATTGGTCCTTCTCGTTCTTTTGTAATAAAAATGTGATAAAGTTAATCTAATCGTTAAGTCATAGATAATGAACACTTTCAAAAACTTTTCTTTCATATAATAAAAATCTATCCACTTCAGCTTAGTGACAGACTTGATTATGTTTTAATCGGTGATGTCCTGGTTGTTGCCGGAAATATTTCCTGCAGCTGTAGTGTGTAATCGGTTTTTTTTTTCAAGTAGTTTAAAACTGCATTATTAGCATGATTTTGTTTCTTAATAAAATCCAATTGATTTGTAAAATTTTAATGTAGTAAGCTATGAAATTGTTTTTATTGGGCAAAAATGACCCAGAAAGTCAAAGAGACTTAAGTGGTTT
Source organism: Halyomorpha halys (assembly GCF_000696795.3). NCBI lineage: Eukaryota > Metazoa > Arthropoda > Insecta > Hemiptera > Pentatomidae > Halyomorpha > Halyomorpha halys. The sequence continues at coordinate 5,691 of NW_027109836.1, forward strand.
TCAAAAATAAAATAATAATGTTCTGTTATTGGATAAAATGTGGACATGGTGGATTCACGTAATACAACTTTATTCATTAATTTTTATCACCAATAATAAGTTTTTCATAATTTCTTCAATATTGTTAAAGTGATATGAAGAATTTTATAAAACTTGGAGATAATAATAATATTTCAAGAAAGAAGCTATATATATTTATTATTAAAT
>NW_027109837.1:0-12137 GCF_000696795.3 Halyomorpha halys
CAAATCGGTGCACCAGCTCGCCCATATTCTCTCTACTATCACGAATTACAGATAGAGTCAATAGAGGATTACATCAAAAACATGAAGTTGAAGGAGCAGGGACCTACAAACTGGGAAACCCAACCTCAACCCGAAGACTGAAGGCCAGAATGCTGCAGGACATTCTGTTATAAACTTTAATAAATATAAAATTAATTCATAGTCACACTACCTCAATTTTACTTTTTATTATTACTCATTTTACTTTTCTTTTTTTTTTGGATTTTCTTCTTTCGTTCCTTTTTCAAATTAACTTTTTTCTTTTCACTATTAGAGGGCAATTGTTTGTTTTATTTAAGTGTACTAATATCATTATTTTTTGTTATGAATTTTACTTTCCTCTTTTATTAAGAAGCATTACTCTTATCTATTTATTTAATTTTTTTTTCTTCTTTTAATAACAACATTGTATATAGTTAGGGATGCATTTTGTACGAGACTATACCCCCCATAATAAACTGTTAAACAAAATATAACGGTTATATCAAGTATGTAAGGCCCACCAGGCCGATCTGGTATAAAAATAAAATATAAAAAAATAGAGGTATTCATAATCTTTAGTTTAACTTATTAAAGCGTGTTAAATTGAAAAACCTATGTTAAATGGAGAACTATTTCCTTATTTTACTATGTTAAAATGATATAACATATAACATGGTTGAGAGACTGTTACTAGATCAGGTAAATGATGTCATGCAACAGACCAGCTAAGCTCGTCACTGTTTTGTTAGTTGTCGTGAGGTTACTTGCTCGTAGTTTGTATTTTGATTGTGTTAGTATTGTTTTGGATGTTTTTAAACAAGACACTCAGTAGCCAAACTTTCATATACCAATCACTCTTCACACATTTTAGGCATGATGTAATTAATTACTTTAATCAAAACATTAAACAGAGGTTTTTATGGACGTTGGTGATTTGCGCCCTATAGTCCTAGTAAACAACAACAACTTAAAAGTAAACAATAACAATAAGGAAAGGTAACTAAACAAGCTGCTCAGAAAATCCTCTAAGAGCTCACATGCACCTAACATTTAACATGACTTTAAATAGGGCAGCTCGCAATCGTATTCTTATAACTTTTAACATAGTAAAACATTTAATACATCATGAATACACCTGTTATAACGTTTTAACATAGTAAAAGTAGGAAACATTTCTCTATTTAACACAACTTTTTTTCATTTAACAAGCTTTAACATGTTAAACTAAAGATCATGAATACCCCTAGTGTCGCAGAAAACCTGCGAAGTTATATTTTGGAGATGCTTATAGGGAACGGAGAAAAATATTCCATAAATTGAGTAATTCAATATCAATAATAATAAAATAACGTCTTATTTCACAAATTAACAGATCTTCATTATTGATAAAAATTTAAAATTCAATAGAATAATTAATATTATTTTACTATATTTTATATACACCTATTGGATACTTATATATTGGAGTAATTGCTATTTTAGGCAGAACCTAAGAAGTCACTGTTTAAACGAGAATCGTACTTAGAATTTCCCCGTGCATGACAAATTTTTATAGACACTACAAATTTGTTTTTAAATTAATTAAAAATCAGAATTCTTATCGTAAATTATTTTCGAAGATTTACTATTTTTACTAAGCTGTATCAAATACAATTTAAACATATTGATTTAAAAAAAAATTAAAATGTATTATGACCTAAAAATTATGAATAATTGGATAATTATAAGGACATTATAACAATTTAATTTAGTAGTTGACGATGTGGAAGTATAGTCCCTGCAGAAGCATATAAAGACTAAATGGGTTTTTTAAAGGTTAGGGTTCTTCTTCCACAGCAAGCCTAAGTTCATCATCGTCAATTTCTGGTGGATCTTCCTCTGGGTTGGTTATCCATAATTTGTGTGTGCAGAAAAAAAAATTCAAACCACCGGGTGTAGTAATTTTTCTTGCAGCTTGGTCTGCATGGCCGTATTTCAGAACATAATAAACACTGTGCATTCAATTAGAATGATAGTAAATATTATCAAAAAAGAGAGAATTAGAAAAAAGAAAAAATCAACATTTTGAATTTATAAAATTATAAAAACGGGCATTTCATATGAAATTAGGTTCTCCAAGAACCTAAGTTCGAAAGCAGAAAATTGTTTTCTGTTATACCGTAGCCATGAGTCAACTCCTATGGGTTTTGGAGCCTCTTAATTTGGGTAAAAATTTGACGTTCGAGTGTGATTCTGACTAAATCACCTGCTTGCACAACCTTTGATCTAGTAACAGTACTTCCTTACAAAGTAATAAGCCCCTGACACTTCATTGGTTGTAGTGGTACAGATTTTCATTAGATTTATTTCTTTTTTAAATTTAATCCTTACTTTGTCACAATGAAATCATCCATAAAGACCTTAATGTTCCATAAGTAACCGATCTAGCCCGAACCATAAATCAATCCTTCTATTATAAACTCCTTAACCACTCAAACCCAATAGTTTCTAATTCTAACCTTCCCTACTCTTTTGTTCCGAACAAAGAAGATGGCCTCGAGACCTTATATTGTAAAAATGTTTTTTGAGTGCTACCAACGGGTAGTTTCTCTAAATGCCTTTATCTCTCCATTATGTTCAAATTTACTAGATATATTTTTATGAAAGTACAGTCATAAGTTCAGGTAGTTTTTCTACATGGTGGTACCATACCATTATGGTATTAATTCAAATTTACTTGATGTATTGTATGTACAGTAAATATTGACAATCCTCCGAGGCGCCTGAAAAGAAGATACGATACCAGCTAATGTAAAATGTCATAAGAGTGCTAACAATGGGTAGTTGCTCTACACGCCTGTAACACTCCATTTTAACTAAGATATTATTTACTGGATGTATTCTGTAATATACAGTTGTAAATTTCAATAAAAATATCTAAAAAAAAAAAAAATCATAGGAATAAATACTAACTTCAACCAGAAACTTTTCAGCCTATGGAATGAATGCCAAGTCTTCTTAAACCAATTCCCAATCCGCTAAATAAAGAGACGTAAAAAGTGTTCTTCTAATTAATAGAAAAGGGTTAATCCAACGGTTCATTGCAGTATTAGCACCCTTCTTTGCAGTAGGTCACTGATTCCAAATGAGGCCCCGAGTTCGGCTTGGGCTAAATTGAATTTTAAATGGCCTATTATAATGCCATAATTTGCCTTAAAAAGAAGTTAAGCGGGAGGAAAGAAGCTGCAAAAACCCACCTAATCGGCCGAGTGATTAAGAAATAATGTTGGATTTAAGCAAAAATTTCCATAACGTATATGTATGTGTGAGCATAAATTGTATGAGTAAGTTGTTCTGTTTTAGTTGTGTGAAGTGACACCACGCATTATTTTTCAAAATATCTTGATAAATTCGAAACTTAGCAGGTTATAATTATGGTGAATGAACTAGATTTTGGTTATGGGCTAGTTTAACTAATGGACTTTTTAACCTCCATCCATAACCATCATCAAGTTTCAGCGTACTTTAGTCAAAATTTACATTGGTTAGTGTTAAGTTAGCTCAGAAATTTCTGTAAAATGTAGAAACAACTGAAGAAAAAAAATTGCATTATTAAAAAAGTAAGAAAATGATTTTAATCTTTTATTTAATAACGACTGTCACTCGATTTTATGAAGAGTTGGAGTGGCTTTAACCCTCCTTCCGTTGTAAATATTTCCTTACATCCTTCTTTTACCTAGTTATCCAATCCTGCCGTCCATCGTACATCTCAGATATCCTTCTATTTAAATCCTCAATACATTCCCGCAACAGTTGCTCACAGCCTTCAGACTTATATGTAATACATAAAACTGCTGCCTTTGGCATATCTTTCCAAATCCGTTCCTATTCCATATGGAATTCTATTCCCCTTCAATCGTTGTTGTTGTTGATTAGGGCTTTCGCACTATATAATTCTATTTCAAGATTTGAAACTCTTTAAATAATTACTTATTTTAGATTTATTTTGTACGTATAACAAACTTTCGGGTTTAAATCTTATTCAAAAGGTTATTCCTTTTTAAGAAAATTAAAACCATGTCTATGGTTTTCTAATCATTATTCAGAGCATCCGATACACTCGGTCCCACTCCCAATCTATTTAAGTTCATGGAGTAGAAATGGTATTTTTCAAATATGTAAGTGACTGTAAGTACACTGTTGCAGTATTGACATTTTGGCGGTGGTTGCTTATTGATCAGGTATGCATGAGTTAAATTCGTATGACCTATTCTCAATCTGGCTATTGCTACCTCCTCCCTGCGATTGGAACGGTTTGATGTCGTCCATGGTTTGATCGTTTTTAATTTGCTTGATGGTCTTTCATTCATTTGTTGTTCTCTCACCTTCTGTCCTCCCAATTCCGGAAAAATAACAATTAAAAGTCTCAAATAAGATGTGGATGGGTAGAGAGAGGAGGTGATTTTGACGCGCCTTCGAATAGGCCATACGCGCTTATCCCACGGTTACCTTATGGCTCGCGATTCTCCACCTCTATGCCAGGTTTGCGGAACGCGACAAACCGTAAAACACATCTTAACTTAATGCCAAGCATACGACTTAAATCTTTGTATGAATTATCAGCAGATCTCCATTCTATTTTGCAGAATAACAAACAGACTCTAAATAAACTTTTTGAATTTCTGAATCTCTCAAAACTTTACCATTAAATTTTACCAAAAGTTCCTATTTTCCAATAGTTATAGATTTCAATTCGGAAATTAACGCTATAAGGACTAATAAAAATTTCGAATACGATTAATGATTTTATATATATATTTTCTTTTATGATTGTTAAATTGGGGAAAAAAAGAAAACTTAAGAGAGAAAATCATAATTAGGTATATAGATAAATAATGATGAATAATAAACAAAAAAGAATTAAAAAAATCATGTATTACAAAAAAAATTTGATCCTTTTTTTCTCAACTTTATTCTTTTCAAAACCTTCCAACGTTTCGACCCTCAGGTCATTTTCAAGGATACCTACAAAAAATTTTTATTTTTTTAATTATTTTTATATAACAATTTCATTATTTCCTTCACTTACATACTGATTTCTTTGGCCCTACCTATATTTTGTTGTCATTTTCTTTTTTAAAAAACTTAAAAATGCCGGCTAATTGCCTTTGTCCCATCTCTAAATAAATTAATCATTAAAATAATATCACAATAACATTACAAAATTTTTGTTTTTTAAAAATAGATTCCTACTTACATAAATTCTTCTATATTTCTTTCTTAAATTCCCAACTTTTAGAATTATATAGAAGATTTAAAGAAAGAATTATATAGAAGAATTTATGTAAGTAGGAATCTATTTTTAAAAAACAAAAATTTTGTAATTTTATTGTGATATTATTTTAATGATTAATTTATTTAGAGGTGGGACAAAGGTAATTAGCCAGCATTTTTAAGTTTTTTAAAAAAGAAAATGACAACAAAATAAAGGTAGGGCCAAAGAAATCAGTATGTAAGTGAAGGAAATAATGAAATTGTAATATAAAAATAATTTTAAAAAACAAAAAACTTTTTGTTGGTATCCTTGAAAATGACCTGAGGGTCGAAACGTTGGAAGGTTTTGAAAAGAATATAGTTGAGAAAAAAGGATCAAATTTGTTTTTAAATAAACTAAACCACTTTCAAACAAGAATATATTAATACAAATTAATCTAATCATGAATTACTTTTATATATTACAACTTTATTATACTACACTTATAGATTATAAAAATTTTAAAAAATAATCTAATTAGGTGTAAGTGTGATGTATGTTCACAAACCTAATTCAGATGGCCGGTAAAACTTATTGAATACAGTTTTTGTTTCTTAATTCAATATTACCTAAGAGAAATATTTTTTTAGTTAATGTTTCCTATTCATCAAAACAAGGTTAAAAAATCACAAAATATTAATTTATCCTTTTTGTGTACAGAATTTGACCATTATTTGTTGCTTTATAGATAAACAAATGTTACACGATCTTAGGGGCTATTTTTGCTCACGTTTTTAGATACATATTTAAAAGGATATATAACTAAAGATTTTTTTTAAACAGTGTCTTTACGTAGTGCCTCATAACCCTCATTTAATTTATAAAACAATGAAAATATTATTTATCAGAAATTTATGACATCTAAAACATTAGTTATGGTGTTGTTCATTGTCCTACTGCATACATTAAGCATATCATAATTGCGTGATATCTTCCATTATCATCGATGCGAATTGCGATATTGCAACGGCCATATCTCATCAAAGGCAAGACAACAATCACATTACGGAATTCCTTCAGCACAGCAATGGCCACGGCATCCGATGATTCACGCCTTATCAGTAGTTATTAATTCAGCGGATTAAAAGTTTATCACATAATAAAGTGAAACGTAGACTGCTAATCCCGATCTCGGGCCTAGATCTGCGGTCACGAGACGGGCGTTATACCGTGCTGATATTCGTCGTCCGGTTGATGTCTGCGTGCTTGGCACGACACGTCAAAAAGCTGGACGGTGCCGATTTATCAGCGTGCTTGGCCTTTTTTCACAAGTGCCAACTATCACATAGATATAGAAAACAATATCATATTTCGTTTATATTATTAAAATTATAATCTATACAATCATTTTGTTTCTAGTAATAATATATCAGTTTATTATCCTAAAATAAAAAAATATCATAAATCTATTTTTAGTAAATTTAGTCAAAATATCTTAAAAAATTAAATTCCTAATTCTATTTTTTTTTTTTTTTCAAATTATGAAGAAAATGGGCAGGGGTGCGGTCAAAAGAAAACCAAACCTGGGCAGAATAGTCTGCATAATTTTTTTTTTTTTTAATTTATGTGTCTATAAAATTGTATATAAGGTATGATAATTCATTAATAATATTGAGGTTTATTTAAAATTGTTAAAAATCATATGTATAATAAGTTGTTTTGTTATAGATTGTCCCATTGAGGATGGCCAAATTGGCCGAAACGTCGGACTTATAAAAAGAAATATTTTGAGACTAAAATTGGACAAAGTTTATTTTATTTAAAAAATAATAACCAGTCTTAAGAAAGTGTACATATTATAAATATGGTAAGCGACTGAACAGATATGGAACGATATAATTTAATGTACCTTTACCAAATTTGTTTTGTTATATGATGGTTCGATAAATTAAATTTTATATCTAACATTTTTTAGATATATTGTTTATTTTCTAAATAAATTATTATCCATAAATTTTATGATATTGTTGCGGTGCATTATTGTTCTTAATGTTCGATTTTGTAAATTTGCAAGTTTTGATAAATAACTCTCAGCACTGGGACAATAACATTCGATCCGATATCGATATATCGATTCAAATAGTGCTTTGTACACTATTATTAAAGCTTCATGGTTAAGTACAAATTGGAGGTAATAAATTTTATATGAGCATACTCTTAATCTTTGTAAAACAGTTACTGTGTGTGGTTCCAAAGAAAAAGCCTTATCTACTGTAATACCTAGATATTTATATTTTTCTGCAACATTCAGAATTTTACAGCAACATATTTTTATATTATTAATGCACTGTCATGGTATTTAAACCGAACACATAAACCGAATTTTTCAAAACCCTGTTATTGTAGATTTATTTATAGTCATAACAAATGCTTATCTTACGGTTAAGTACGAGTAGCATATTAGCATACAATTTTATATTTTTTATCCCCTGATAAAATCTCACATTGTCATATACTCTTCTAAATATTTTTTACGACCAATATTGTGCCCTTACACAGCAGATTTAATTTTTCAATTCAATAGGAGAGTATCCTAGAGAATCCTAACGTTGGAACTGTCTCTAACGTACCAAGATTATAAGTTATCATGGTTTAGATAGTGGCTTCTGCTACATTTCAATAGCTACTTTCTCATCCAGCATTCAATAAGCCCCCCAACAAGCCCTGACCGTCCCCCACAATTAAGCAGATCTCCCCCGACCACACGCAGATAAAGGATATTTGGACCGTTCCTCGAAGGACCGGGTGACAGAAGGAATAGAAGCACAATAGAAGACATTACCGCGACCTGTTGAAGGGTGTGGGCCCAACTGCCAGGGGACATCTGCTAGTCTGCAAACAGTCCCATTGTGGCCGAGATATAAATCAGTAGCCCAAGACCACAGATGTGTTTACCTCCGGTGTCAATAGCCTGTGTGTGGTGATGGTGGTGGTTATGATTGACTTACTCTCAACCATTATCGACCATTTATGGTAGCATAACTAGGGCGGGTCATATGTTTAGTTAAGGCTTATCGCAGAGGGTGGATAAATGCCTCATAAATCTCATCAGATTGTGTATGATCAAAAAACCTATCTGATATATTGCAAAAGGCATTTATGAAATATGCCATACAGCAGCCTAATCCATTCGTTTCGAGGTAACTATTTTATTCAACACCGTTTCGGACGTTACCTACAAGCAACTCGACGCAAAGTTTTTGCGAAAACATACACTCTGTTGTCTTCAGCTGCATTCGTGAAATTAAGCAGTACAACTTCAAACCAAGAAAGGCATTGTAATAAAATTTGGTTTATCTGTATTAGTGGACATTAAAAAACAAATATAAACAAAAAAATAATTATTGTTATTTACAACTGAATAGAAATATATATAACTAGTAAATTTGCTATAAGTTATAAAATTACATGATACAAAGATGTGGATAATAGAACCCATTGATAGAACTCCAATAATATTACTAGAGAAGAAGACTTCGGGATCTTCGTTATTTCAGACGCCTAGGAAGATTATCATGATTAGATTAGAAGATTAGAAACAAGTGGGTTGGGAAGTTTATCATGGAAGGATTGGCACCTGGTTCTGGCAAAATTGGCAACATATGGAACATTGAGATCCTGATGGATGACTTGATTTGTGACAAACTAGGATTTTAAGAATTAAGAATTTAATACATTAAGAATATAATACATTAAGAATTTTGGATTGTAAGGATTGGATTCGATGGTTTTGTGGATCCAAAAGCATATTATTGGGGTATTATTAAAGCATACAGTGCAGCAAGAAGTCATAGATTTACAACGAAAGTTAAACGCAAAAAAATACTTATAATTTACTACAGTATGGTAAATTCTGAAGCAGTTCCGATATTTATATCAGGTTGATTAGTACATTAAATCTACCTGTATAAATGTCTATCGGAAACCCGTATTCGATGATTAGAAAATGAAAGAAAGGATAAAGAAATGATTTGAAAATTACTAATGATAAATTACTATCTATTATTAGTACATAGTTCTTTACTATTCGACGCTTCAATGCGATCTGAGTTCTTGTAAATTTCTTTCCTCAGTTTTCGGATTTCTTTACTATCGTATCAACTATCCTTATACCCCTCAGAAGAAACAATCGAGTGGAAATAGTTAAAAATAATTATTAATAATAAATGAAATTCTTCTTATAAATAAAATAACTTAATATACACCTCTAAATAATAATAATAATAATGATATTCCCGTATTTATATAGGGTGCTTCAGGGTTAAGAGTCTTAACGGAAAATATGAATTTAGGATCTCAAAACAGGAAAATAAAAAACGCTATGTGTGTGTCTGTAGTGCTTTCTTTTGGAGATATTCGCGTCCAAAAATCAATACTATATCCTATCATAAACAGAAATTCCAAACCAAAAACCAGAAACAAATGTTCTTTTATTTATAACAATTCTCAGGCCACTGCTGATGTACGGCTGTGAAGTCTTGAGAGCGGCGTACTTTACGAAAAGGAAAAAATACGATCTTTTCAAAATAAAGTCCTAAGAATCGCAGTTAATGCTCCTCGGTTCATAAGAAATAACCAATTGCATCGCGAATTACATATGGAGTCAATAGAGGATTATATCGAAAAACGGTCCATGAAGTTCCATTCCCAGTTGCTGACAGTTAAAGCATTGACCTATAACCTGGGAAACCCAACGTCTCCGAAGGCTAGGCTACTGCAGGACATTCTGTTTTAAATTATATATTTAAGAGTTCTAATACTGGGTAGTTTCTCTACATCCTGTATCATGTCATTATGTCATTATGATCAAATTTACTGGTTGTGTTTTTTTATACACTTGTAAATATCAATAAATAAATAAAATAAAAAAAAAATTCTATATTTATTATTTTTTTTAATTAAAAAAAATACAACAAGTAAATTTGATCATAATGACATAATGATATGATACAGGATGTAGAGAAACTACCCAGTCGTAGAACTCTAAAAACAGTTTACAATATAAGGTCACGAGGCCATCTTCTTTTCAGGCGCCTCGGAGGATTGCCAGGAATGGAAGAGGTAGCAAGATTAGAAACTAGTGGGTTTGGGTGGTTAGGGAGTTTATTATAGAAGGAATAATATCGGGTTCGGGCTAGCTATATTTATTAATTCATTATTCACACTACCTCTATTTTACTTATTATTATTTTTTTTTCTCTTCTCCAGTCCCTTTTTCAAATTAACTTGATTCTTTTTACCATTAGAGGGCACTTTTTTGTTTTGTTAAGTCTACAAATATTATTTTTGTTATTAATTTTACATTTCTCTTTTATTAAGAAGTATTTTTCTTATCTATTTATTTTATCTTTTTATTATAATATTGTATATAGTGTCTTTTGTATCAGACTATACCGCCATAATCAACTGTTAAAAAAATATATAAATATAATGTACCGGTTATATCAACCATGTAAGGCCCACCAGACCGATCTGGTATAAAATAAATAAATTTCTATAATTATTTATGATACAATAAATAAATTAAAATGTGTTCAAACGGGTCAAGAAAAACGCATTTTCGTAGGGTGAAGTTAAAGTAATGGATGGAATTTACTTTCTTTTTTTTAAACTAGATCAATATACTTTTGTTATATTCGTTTGGCTCTTAATATAGTCACCCCGGAGTGTTTACCTATCAAACCGCACCTAATACACGATCAATGCATTATTTTTTGTCATATGTATCAAAGGATTGCTATCATAATGATTTATTTTGAAGTATAATTAAAACTTTATTTCTATTTTTAAAAAAAATACTGAATAAGTTTAGTTATCATCAAACTAATTTCAAGATACATTAGCTAATTATTGGGCACAAAAGATCTGACACATGAGTAATAGAAATTTTTAAAAAGGACTTACATATGATTAGGTAAGACTTACCAACATGCACATTTATATAAGGGAACGTTAATAACGTTTATTTCCGTTATTTACGATGGAGGCATTCTTTAAAATGTCCATTCAATCTTTAGTTTTGATAAAAAAATTATAATAATAATATGTATAAATTACTATCATTATTGTATAAATTATGAGATACACTGTTTGTCTGCTCATATATCTATTAATTAGTTAAATACATCAATACAAATATTTTTCTTTATTTTTTTTCTCTCAAACTTATTGTTTTCGAGACCGTCCTCTCACTGTGGGAAGTCGAATGGAAGAATTGCGGCCAAAGATGATGATAGCGATTATAGGAGGCGATCCTGGAGGCTAGCTGGAGCGGACGGTGGAAGAGATTGGACGGCTCCCTCGGGAGGTGTCAGCTGTCCTGTCGCTTTATGGTCAGGCCGCAGTTATCGGGGACCAATAAGATCTTGGAGGAAGATTGCTGATCAGTCCATCCACAAGCTGTCGGAGGGGTTATCAGCTTGTAGGTAATGTATGGGTTGCGTTGCGTATCATAACCAGCCAAATCCACCTGAAATTTAGCTACTTTTTAAAAAATACAAACACCAACGGCGGGAAATACAAAATTCCCAAGTCTTAAAGGATTCTGTTTTTTTTTTTTATCGAAAACAGCAACTAAATTCTGTGTTATGAATATTAAGGGGTGACCATAAAATTCCTGTTGATAGTTCATTAGTTCCATATGGAAATGTTCTCTGAAGACAAAGCTTTTAAATAGAGAAACACTTAGACCTCTTTGAAATTAGTAATTGTCCCAGACTAATTTAGCAGAAGAGAGAAATACTTTATTCATTTATCTATGCTGCCTAAATACATCAGGTTGCTATCTCACACAGCATACTTATCAATCCGTAATCGGACATAT
>NW_027109837.1:12847-23199 GCF_000696795.3 Halyomorpha halys
TAATAATGACCATGTTCTTAAATAGCCATAAATCGACTAAAATTAAGGAAAACTTGAATAACATTTATTGAATGTTTTCTATAAAAGAAATTTTAAAATATAATATCATTTCAAGACATTGGTTAATTACTAGACACAAGAGAGCGTTATGGGAGATTAGGAAAGACAAGTAGCCACAGATGCGATGGAAGAGTGTAATTTTAAAATCAAGTAAGTCTTTTATATTTAATTTTTATTCTCTTTTTAATTATAAAGGTTTTATTTTTATTTCAAAAGCATATTTTTCATTTAAATTTATTCTTTTACATATTCATCCATTAACTATGCCGATTATTCGTTTTAGCGAGAGTATAATATGGATTGATATAAGTACTTTATATATATATTTTTTCAAATACTGCTTTACTCGTTACAACTAAATGTTTGCAAGATAACACAAGTTGTTATTATTCTGCCAGCCCTAGTCTACGTAGCACCTATACTGACCAACATAGCACCTTCAATTAGTACAAGAGCCCAAGAGGAGAAAAAAGGCAGTTATCTCACCCCAATTTTTGATAACTTTAATGAAAACTAGGTATAATTACTAATCAAAATTGATGAGTCTGCCATATAGATAGGGGGAATAAAAAATGGGGGTTGTTTCAAAGCGAAAAAAAAAATTTTCATTCGGAGCTCTGTATCTTAAAACGTAGGAACAACATAAGAAAACCTAAGAGAACGTCATTTAAAGAATTGTAAATTTGCTAAAATAGGAGCCATAATTAAAGTAAAGAATTATTTAAGTTAAATAGTTTTCGAGATATAGCTTTTTAAAAAGCAACATTTCGTAAAAATGTAGTATGGGACGTGCTAAAAGATCAGTAGTTTGTGAACTTATATTAAAACTTTATATCTCAAAAACCATTTGACGTATAGATGTCTGTGAGAACTCAAATTAAAGCTAGGTTAATGAGCTATAAAGTAGTTTATGATTCTTTTTAAAACAATTTTGATCTCTTTTCTCTCAACTTTATTCTCATTTAACATCCGACGTTTCGACCTCTCAGGTCATTCTCAAGGATTCCTACAAACAGCTCCTTTTAATTACTTTTATAACAAATTTCCTTCACTTACATACTGATTTCTTTGGTCTTACCTTATTCTGTCTTCATTCCTTTTTTTTCCTTAAAATTAAAAAAGGAATGAAGACAGAATAAGGTAAGACCAAAGAAATCAGTATGTAAGTGAAGGAAATTTGTTATAAAAGTAATTAAAAGGAGCTGTTTGTAGGAATCCTTGAGAATGACCTGAGAGGTCGAAACGTCGGATGTTAAATGAGAATAAAGTTGAGAGAAAAGAGATCAAAATTGTTTTAAAAAGAAACTAAACCACTCTCAAACAACTATATAAATAAAAAATAAATCTAAAGTAGTTTATGATGTTTATCTTCATAGGAGTAATAGTTTACATGAAATTTGCTAAAATAAATTGAGTTATAGTTGTTCGGACAAATTTTCATTTGCCAAATTTATATTCATATGTGGATATCATAAAAACTAATACCTCTGCAAAGATAAGTGTCAGAAAGTACTTTATAGTAAGTTAAATTTCCTTTATTTTGAGTGTTGGCAGACATATGTGCGTCTTATAGATCTAGAGATATATTTTTTCAAAAATCCAACATTTTATACGAACAACTAGAAATTAACATTTTGTGAGTTTATTTTGTCTAAAAAACTACTACTCCTAAAAAGATGAACATAATTAACTATTTTGTAGTAAATTTGACTAGCTTTAATTTGAGCGCTGGCAGACATCTGAGCGTCCAATGGTTTCTGAAATGAAGTTTTTCATAAATCAAACTATAAATCAATTTATTTTAGGAAATATTATGAGAACTACTATTCCTACGAAGGTAAAGGTCATAAACCTCTTTATAGTCCATTAAACTAGCTTTAATTTGAGAGCTAATAGACATAGGTACGTCACATAGTTCCTGAGATAAAGATTTTTCAATATAAATTAATTAACTACTAATCGTTCAGTAGATTTTTAAGATATTTTGCTTTTTAAAAAGCTATATCTCGAGAACTATTCGACGTAAATAGCTCTTTTAGGGCTAATATGTCAACAAATTTACTCTTCTTTAAATAACGTTCTTTCAGATTTTCTAGTGTTGTTATTTTTTAAGATATAGAGCTGCGAATGAAAAATTGTTGTTTTTTTAAAGGTTTTGAAACAGCCACCATTTTTTATTCGGCCTACCTATACCTGGCAGACTCATCAATTTTGACTAGTAATAATACCTAGTTTTTATTAAAGTAATCAAAAATTGGGGTGAGATAACTGTATTTTTTTCTTCCCGGCTCTTGTACTAAATGGTCCAGAGGTTCCAACAGCTTCAGAACGGTATACTGAGACGTAACGTGAGTCATAATGAGCAAAGAGGGACCATACAAACGACACTCGTACTACCGACTGTGACAGACTTTGCCTTTAGCAGTAGGCATGTCAAAATTTTTGATAGCCGCCAGTACTGCACGAATCCATTATACATGACACTGACACCAACAGGACGGCCACAAAGATGGCAGACACATATACACAGACTCAGACTTGATTGATTGATTAACTTACTGACTACAGATATTACGTAATCTGATGAGCCCCGTCATCTGGCAGCAGACTCAATCCATTTTCCACTTTCCAGACGTATCCCTTTCTTCAACCCCTCTTATGATTCATTTGAAATGCAGTCAAATAAATTTCACCCATTATTGTCACCAATCCCTTAAATATCAAACCCTACAATAGACCGTTGAGGATTAGAAGAAAAAATCATAGGTTCTACTGGGTGAGTTTTATTAAAAAATTAGATATAGTTAATGAAAGTCCTCTTTCTTATTTAAATGTATTTATTTATATCACCAAACATTTTCATAACGCAATTAATTTTAAGACAGATTCTAAAAATGTATGTAAACATTAAGATAACATTAAGATAATCATTTGGTAATTTAATTTGATAGAATATTATTGCTTATTGGAACAAATTTGATGCAGTAGTGTAATGATGCAATATAATAAAAAAAAAATAGTTAGTAGATTAGTCATCTTTTGTAGAAAAGAGGTGGAAGGGAATTGAAATAGTTTGTAATCTATTTGTAAAGATAACCTAGTATCAAGGAGGTACATTATGTTTAAGATCTCCTTATTCATAATCATGATGGAAATTTTGATTTATTATTTTTTTTTGTAACAGACAACTATATGATTATAGTTAATTAATTATTGATTGGAGAAGATGGTCGGGGGGAGGGAGTGCGGTCAGCAAAGAAACAACATAAATAAACAAAAAATATTTATTTAAGCCGACTTTTACAGTTAGAGAGAAAAAAGATTATACAAATAAAAATAAAATAATATGATGGTTGTTGTCTTTTTGTTTTTATAGCCCTGATGAAGACCTAAAAATCAGGTCGAAACGTCGGCATAAATAAATATTTTTTTGTTTATTTATGGTGTTTCTTTGCTGACCGCACCTCCCGACTATCTTCTCAAATCAGTAATCCACGGTCAACTATCTACACCTCATTGATTATAGTTAATATTTTATGACTTATAAGAAGAACAGAAAATGTGATATTAGAAAATATATTTATTTAGGAAATTGTTTTTAAAAAAATTGTGAATTATTTATTAATTGTTGTATGTATTAGAAGAATATTGTGGATTTGTTTATAGATAGATGCCTGATCATGGGGGGACAGCTCCGAAACATCGTTAATTGATGTAATAAGTAAATTTAATATGAAAGAGTATTTCCATTCACTATATCTAATAAATTAAAAAATAAATTTAAAAATTCGAGATTGTAATTTAAATCGACCAATACGTACTCGTTAAAAGTAAATGGGCGGGATTGGCAATCTCATACTGATTTCTCCCTTTAGCGATAGCATGATATAGCTCGAAATTATATATATTTTTTTAATACTGCTCATTCATTGTTATAACTATATATTTTTAAGGTTAGATAAGTCAGGCTGTTTAAATTGGGTATGGAAGCTGATGTGGAAGGCAATAATTTTTGACATATCCAACTCAGTTTGACTTGTACAATTTGAATATGTATCATCCAATTCAGACTATTAGATAGACCACCTACATATTAAGAGCCTACAATATGATTAATTAGTAGATAAATAAATAAAATAGCATTTAAAAAAAGTTAGATGAAAGTAAATGTACAGAGAGATAGTGAATGGTAACAAACACTCTATAAATATACGAAAGACTTTTTAAGATTATTTCTAATTACCTCTAGTTGTTGTTGTTGTCTGGGGCTTAAGGGCGTAAAACCCTGAGGTCATCAACGCCCATGTTTCGTGCTTTATATTTTATTTCTATAATTCTATTTCACTTTAAATAATTTCGCAAAAAAATTTTAAATAATTACTTCTGTTGGTATTTTTTTATTACGTATAACAGATTTTCTGGTTTAAATCTTATTCAAAAGGCCATTCCTTTTTAAGAAAACTAAGACCATTTCCACGTTCTTCTGGCTATCATTCAGAGCATCCGATACACTCGGTCCTACTCCCAATCTACTCAAATTCGCAGAATAAAAATGGCATTTTTCAAATATGTGACTGATCGTAAGTACATTGTTGCAGTATTGACATTTTGGAGGTGGCTGCTTACTGATCAGATATCTATGAGTTAAACTCGTATGACCTATTCTCAATCTGGCAATAGCTACCTCCTCCCTGAAATTGGAACGGTATGATGTGGTCCATGGTTTAGTGGTTTTTTTGATGGTTTTTAATTGGCTTGGCGGGAATACCTCTAGTGGTAGAGAAAATCATATCTAATATTCTTCGTAGTGACATTGCGAAGTTCTAAATACTTGCCAAATTTATATTTACAGGATTTTCTAGGGTGTGTCCAAACTGAAAACTATAATTCAGAAAAAAAATTTGATATAAAGGTATGTTTGTCAATTTTCTGTTTAAGAGATATTCCCTAATTTTCATTGTAATCAATAATTTAGGTTGTAATGAAGAAATTATTATATCTCAAATTGTACATCTTATTAAATTAATATTTGTTTGCCAACTACTTCATCAATTAAATGTAATCATCTAATTTGGTACAAAATATTGTTCAAAGTGATTACTGTGAGCATTATGACAGACTCGGGGTCTTTCTTCCACATCAGCAGTGGCCTAATGATACTGGATATGTGTACATAGTCGTGTTCCCCAGATCTGTCATTACAGGATTTTTTAGTTTGGAGTAGTATTAAACAAACATGTTATGTAAGCACCTCAATGACCTTAATGCATTATGAAGAAAAATCCTTTGTAGCTAATGACTCAACATACAAAATTAAACTCCACAAACTATGCAACATCACTGCAGAACTCAATGCAATAGCAGCAGCACTTCTCTTCTGTTTGTCTTTGAACCATAACAATATAACTGTAATTATAGACTTATTAAGCTCGTAAAGGTTTAGATTGAATTTATCTTGAGAATCCGAAAATTTCCTTCATCCATTTTTACTTAAACACTCTACACTACCTGGGTATGTCAGTTACATGTATATGGGTTCCAAGCCATGTAGAAATCGTAAAGAATAAACTGGCCGATCACATTGCAAGGGAAGCACTCGCGCTTCCGGGACTGGGTAATAAAATTTTAGCTATTAGCAAGAAATGAAGAAACACCTCGAAAAGGAAATCAAAGATAAATGGCAATTGTGGAATGAATCAATCACAGTGGAATGAATCAATCACAGTGGAATGAAAACCCAAGGAGTAAACTAAAAATTATTAAAATGGTTGTCAAGCCCTGGGGTACCTCCTGCCGCAAATTTCCAGACTAGGAATAGGTAACACGTGGCTCACCCACTCCTATCTTATTTCAAAAGATACGCCTCTGAACTGCCGGTATTGTAACAAAAATTTGACAATCAATCATATTTTCCAAGAATGTCCGTATTTCACATCATACCTCAGTAGGTTAGACCCGAATATTCCGAAAATCCTCAGAGATGATGATAAAATGTGTTTCAGTTTTTAAAATCAAAAGGTTTACTGAAACAAATATAACCGCGTTAATGACCAATGATGTTTTACGTAGTAACACGTACACATAGTTAGTAAAGTAGCTGGAAAATATTTTAATTTATTGATTAAAATTTGAAGATTTCATTACAAGAAAGTTTTTTAGACATGAAACTTTTCTTAACCGGCGATTTCCAAGCATTTTTCGCTTCGGCCTTTGAGCTAAAAATATTAAATGACTCACTTTTTTATTTTATTTGTTATACTTTGAGACAGTTGTTTATGCTTGCGGTACTCCTGGCACACACTTGGGATACTCCAGAGCGTCGCGGTACCCACTTTGGGAACCTTTGTTCAAAATCATCGATGGACATTTCTTCACAGAAAATCTTTTTCTCATTTTGAGAACCTTAACTCATATTTTCAGTTAAGACGTATAAACCTGAAACATCTTCTAAAACAGGGAAAAACATTGGGAATCGCTCCTATAAAATCACCGATTGTTAGATTTTTCAAATAAATGTTTATTTTTTTTGTTAATCAAAGGATCTTACAATATTGGAGTTAGCGCACTTTCGTGAACACTGGTACATAACTTATCTCAGAATTTATTTTATTTTTTTAACAGAGATAGAGCGAATCAAGATCTTGAAGCCTCGCCCAAAGACAGGACCTTCGAATTCCCCGACTATTTCTTATCTACAACAATATTAATTCACATGGCAGACACTCCAATGTAGGCAGATAAGGATGTCTGCTCCTTGTAAGTAATAAATAACTATTTTGTTGGACACTTGAAAAAGTTGTAAGGATAAAACACTTGTGCGGTTCTTGCAAATAGGTTCCTAATCTATGCAAATAAGTTTTTGTGTTGGAAAACGACGTCAGATTGTGTCATATATATCATTTTTTTATTCCATTTTTAGAGTTGTATTATTTTTAATCCTTTTTTTTCCATAATTGAAACATCTCATAACTAATATTTCATCACTTGATATTTTAAAGCGCGACTTAAATTCTGAATCAAAATAATGATTTATAAATCAAGAATTTGATTTCGTTAAACAAAAAAACGATAATATTCTAGCCAGTCCTAACAGCCAGACAATGAAGAATAACCGATAGTAAAAACAGCATTTACTAACCAAATTACTTCATCATAATGTTTAGTGTTGATATAGGGTGATAATCCATTTTTTTTTTACTTTATAATGATCTCCTCGAAGATTCATAGCTTTAATTTTTTCTTTCTCATTAACGAATGTAGTGAAGCTATGAAATTACAAAGGAATCAGAAAAAAATTAAGTCCTCAGATTGGAAAATTTTCATTTGTCTGGACAGTATACGACAATATACGACTAGCTTAGATACCTCACACAAGACAAGAAACTCCACATCGATTACGACTATTACAGCACTTACTAAACTTCCAATCTATTACAAAAGACTGATCTAAGAGACCATAATAAGGCCAATCAAGACATATAGAGTATCCTTACAGACTCTAATGTTCCATATGTAACCGAACTATATATAAATCCTTTATTATAAACTCCCAAATCATCCAAACTCCTAGTTTCTAACCTTGCATCCTCTTCCATTCTTGACAATCCTCCGAGGTGCCTGAAAAGAAGATGGCCACCTGACCTGCTAATGCAAAATGTCATTAGAGTGCTACCAATGGGTAGTTTCTCTGCACGCCTGTAACACTCCATTATAACTGATATCAAATTTACTGAATGTATTATATAATATACAGTTGTAAATTTCAATAAAGATATTTAAAAAAATTACGCGTGAAATGATATAAATAGAAATAAATCGAACAAAAATAAAATATGCATATATCATATTTTCCCAACAGTAATAAATCTATTAATATCTATTAAAATATCATTAGTTTTGTTTATTAACAAATCCCGTTAAATCACCTTTACCCTTCGTCGCAAACCTACAGTCTCCTTTAATAATGTTGATCTTACCCCTGTAGAACAGATTTGTTATCTTGGACTACATCTGAACAAACGACTAACTTGGAATCCACACACTAGACTGAAAAGACAGGAAACTGCTCATCGATTTCGACTATTACAGCACTTACTAGACAAACGGTCTAAACTTCCAATCCTTACAAAAGACTGATCTACATGACTATGATAAGGCCTATCAAGACATATGGAATGAAGATTTTGGATTCCACTAAACTACCGAATTCCTCTCGTATCGAATCCTTACAATCCAAAATACTTCGTAAAATCCTCAATGATTCTTTGTCACAAATTATATCATCCTTACAGACTTTAATGTTCCATGTGTAACCGATCTAACCCGAACTAGATATAAATCCTTTCATTATAAACTCCCAAATCATCCAAACCCACTAGTGTCTAATCTTGCTTCCCGTTTCTAATTAGATTCCGTCCTTTATTTTCGCTTTTCCTTGACCTTACATATAAAGGTAAAAAGGCTTATCCTATTTGGCAAATTTTTTTTTTCAGAACTAGCAGATTAGTAGTGTAATGATAATGAAGTAATATTAAATCAGTAAAACTACATTCGATCCCTGTCTGCTGGCTTAAGTGAGGAATTCGAAGTTTTAGTGGAGCCCAATAGCTCAACTTCGTGTGTACAGATAGGCCTTATAATTGTCATATTAATCAGTCTTTTGTAGTGAATTGGAAGCTTAGGCCGTTTGTCTAGTAAGTGCTTTAATAGTCGAAATCGACTAGCAGTTTCCTGTCTTTTCAGTCTTTTGTGAGGATTCCAGGTGTCACGTTATTCCAGATGTAGTCCAAGGTATCCAAGGTGGATCTGTTCGATAGGAGTAAGATCATCACTATTAATGGAGACTGTAGGGCATTTGGTAGGTTTACGATGAAGGGTATAGGCGATTTGATGGGATTTGTTGGGATTTATTTTGATCTTCCAATGTGCCGTAATTCGAGGGTTTCGATGTGGGATTGGAGAGTTTGGGATGGAATTAAAGAGTTATTATTGACTGAGAGCACATCATCATCATCATCATCATCAGCGTCATCAGCGTAAGTGGTGAGGATAGTGGTAGGATTGGTAGAGATATCAGCTGTATAGACTGTGTGGAGGATGGGACCGAGGATTCTGCCCTGAGGAACACCAGCGGACTGAGAGAAGAAGGATGAATAGAAACCATTGTGGTTTACTTTGAATAACGGAGTTTGTATTGCAGTTCCGGGTGCCAGCTCAATGAAAAGCCTGCTTTAAATCAAAAAAGACTCCCGCGTAGTACATAAACATTTTAATTAAGAAACATTTTGTCACATTTTAAAAGATTTTATTTTTCAGTCAATTTTTTAAGTCAGAGTGATTCATATATTGAAAAGTATTAGGTTGGTTTGATCATTGACAAAGTAGTGATCAAATAAAAAGAAATAGTAGGTATTTAAATGAAAAAGCAATGTTGATTTGATGAGTAAATAAAATTTATAAAATATTTTTAAAAACCGGCATCATTACAAAGGATTGGTAGATAGGAAGAAGTTATATAAGGGTATATGCGAATCGATTGGTTGAGATCTGGTATTCAAAGAGTGAATAGTGAGATAAGATCAAGGACCTAGAAAAGAAGGACACCGAGGAAGTATTGCCGTCGGGAAGTAGGATAATGCCACTTCAACTCAGCATACCAATAAGAGACATGAGAGGGTATAGGAAACTCCAAGATGGATCTCAAGATGCAGTCATAAGTATCTTTAGTTCCTAACTACAGGAGGATGCATGTCTTATCTGGATATTAGGGAATTTATTGAAAAATTTTAATTAATAATTTAAAATTAAAAAGATGTTGAGGGATGCATTCAGCAGAAAACAAAAAATAGTTAACAACTATTTATTTGTCGACGTTTCGACCCACTTTGTAGAGCTTCATCAAGGCTAAGAAGTTACAAAAACAACTAAAAATATTTTGACATAATAGGATAAGATACAAAAAGATAAATAAAGGATGGATAAAATTATGTAAATATAAGTCAAAAGAAAATTATATACAAATGAAAGGAAAAAAATAGTATAAATATAAAATAGACAATGATAAGGATATATACAAAAAAAAAAAAAGACGCAAACAATTAGGTTAAAAATGAAAAGGAGAAATGATAAAACAAAATTTAACACACTAAAAAACGGAAAATAAAGAAGTAAGTTAAGATTACGTAAATGTCGAAAAATAATAAAGACAAATAAAATAATTAATAATAATAATACTTGAAGAAGTTTGTCGGGGGGTGCGGTCAGCAAAGAACAACATAAATAAACAAAACCAT
>NW_027109837.1:23660-43402 GCF_000696795.3 Halyomorpha halys
TATATAATTTTCTTTTGACTTATATTAACATAATTTTAATCCTTCCTTTATTTACCTTTTTGTATCTTATCATATTATGTCAAAATATTTTTAGTCGTTTTTGTAACTTCTTAGCCTTGATGAAGCTCTACAAAGTGGGTCGAAACGTCGACAAATAAATAGTTGTTAACCATTTTTTGTTTTCTTGTGACAGCACCCCTAACCATCTTTTTCTTAATTTAAATTAATACGGTCAATTATTAATATATATATTAAAATGTTTTAGTTCAATCTACTGTATGAATTTCTATAAAACAAAAAAATATATACTACAAAAGTTTAAATTTATTGAGTGGAGTATCCCAGGTACTATGAATGATTTTTTGAATGATTTTCAATTTCAACACACCAAAAAAAAAAAAAAAAATTGTCGAAATGATCAAATTAAATCATTTTTTTTTTATATTTTTGATTTTAAAATATAAGACATAACATAAGTTTATTTATAATGAGGGATTACTAATTAATACACATTAAATCTGTTTCGTTTTATTTAGATGTTTTCAATAGTAGTTTTTATATATAATTTTCCCTGTATAATATAATACTGTAATCAATGATTTCATTGTGTAATATTGTAACATTAAGATGGAGAAATTGCTATAATTCCCCTGATAACGTGTTCTATATTATCTCCAGACTCTCACATGACTACATGTCCCGAAATAGGCGACACAGCGCTGTCTCAACATTAATTTGTCGCGCCAGTGACTTAGAGACTCGCGAGAGAATTAAGGGGGTGTGAGGCTTTCTTGGGCCAAATTGCATGGCAGAATCTTATGCCTATCTTCAAAATTTGAAGTAATGACTCACGTTTAAATGATCATTCCAGATTATACAAGTATGATTGCATTGTTGCCTACACAAATATTTATTATGTGAGATTAAAATTTAAGTTTATACGGCTGTTATAAATTATAGAAGGCTAGACTGTTCATTTACCATGGTCATAACCATATCCACTGTATGACATAAAAATGACCAAATATAAAATGATCCAATTTACTCTCAACTTTTTATTTTAAAACCTCTGTAGCAGTACTGCTACCATACCGACTACAAAACAAGCAAACAATCACTGCTTCCTCTATCAAGGATAAAGAATATAGATCTTGTAATATAGATATTCCCTGAGGACAGGTGGCTTAGAAAATGGAAGTTATATAAATTATATGTATATGATATTTATATTTAATGTTTTAATTTTAGCAATTAATTCTGTTTTATATAAAGTAAATAGCTTTTTATATTTTTATTGGTCAGAGCTCAGATTATTTTCTTTTTTGTAAGTTATATATTTTACGTTCATTTTAGCATCCTCAAATAAAGCGTATTTGACGAGTGAACGTAAATTACCTTAAATTCATAATAGATATAGGAACCTCAGGCAATACCTCCAACGTTTCGGCCATTAGGCCATTTTTAAAGATACAACCTCAATCATTGCATTGTTGTTGTTGTTGTTGTTGTCTGGGGCTTTAGAGCGTAAAACCCTGAGGTCATCAACGTCCATGTTTCGTGCTTTATAATTCTGTTTCATTTATATTTATAATTCTGTTTCACTTTATTTTTCTCTTTAAATAATTTCGAAAAAAAAAATTAAAGAATTACTTCATTTGGTATTTTTTATTACGTAAAACAGATTTTCTGGTTTAAATCTTATTCAAAAGGCCATTCCTTTTTAAGAAAACTAAGACCATTTCCACGTGCTTCTGGTCATCATTCAGAGCATCCGATACACTCGGTCCTACTCCCAATCTACTCAAGTTCGCAGAATAAAATGACATTTCTCAAATATGTGACTGATCGTAAGTACATTGTTGCAGTATTGACATTTTTGCGGTGGCTGCTTACTAATCAGATATCTATGAGTTAAACTCGTATGACCAATTCTCAATCTGGCAATAGTTACCTCCTCCCTGCGACTGGAACGGTTTGATGTGGTCCATGGTTTAGTGGTTTTTTTGATAGTTTTTAATTTGTTTGGCGGGCTTTCATCCCACATGGCTTGCCAACTAGAGGATATCTCATTTTTCATTGGAAGACTTATTTCTTGTGGTGTCAGAATGGCCGCGCTTGACCTGGAAGAGCAAGTGCTTGTTTAGTTGCAATGTCCGCCAGTTCATTTCCAGTGCATTGCATTGTTATAATTCATTTAAAATGTCATTTTGCAGGCTATTTGCGCTTTTCATTTATAAACCGCATAATCTCAATACTGAAATTACCCTTTGTTTGTCCAAAAATTATTTGCCTTTTTTACTTACCATATCAATAATACTGACTATAAATCAAAAGCCTTTCGATTGAGAAAGAACAGATCCATTCAAAGACAAATAACAAGTTTTTAAATGGATCTGTAGCTGTCAGCAAATAATTTATACAATAATTTTGTAATTTATTCAAATTTAATAAATTATGAAAACCAATCCAGTTTTAATAAATTTTAAAATCAGTAAATGGCTATTTTTGCAATACTAGCATTTATTCAAATTAAATTACATTACGATATTAAGACAACTGGATTCAGGTAAATATTTTTTACATGTTAAGCATGAATAAATCAAATTACATTTAACTGGAGCTATTATAATAATAAAATAATAGTTATAACAGAAAGTTACGATGGTAATAATATAAAAAAAAATCATAGCTGTGTAATTATTTCGGTACAGTCACTGCAAAGGCTCCTTGCTGATCCTGATGATGCCAGAGCAACCTCGACTAATGATCCTGATGGCAGCAGACATCGCCTGATTGAGCTGATATACGGGCAGGTGTCGGTTCCTGATGACCGCTGTAAACACTGATTCGACCAATCAGCTGCCTCGTTACAGCGCCTCCTCATTTTTATTGTCCAATCAGTTGACTCCTCTCGTTCCCCGACCATTGTCTATGATCGACCATAAATCACTGTTATGATCCCCGGTAGCAAACACGGGCCTGAGAGATTAAGATCTTCATGATCCCTCCGTCTTGGGTTAACGACCATTGTACCAAGAAGAGGTACTTTGAAGAACGTAATGGTTTATTTACATTATTAAATCAATTTTATATGAAATTTTAAATTCCTTAAATTATATGTGCAAATGGTCATAATCACAAGTTTGAAAATGTTTCAGGAAACCCAAATCCAAAAAAAATTGAGATGATTTTTTTAAATTATTATTTAAAAGGATCCTCTGTACAGAGTACGAGTGTTGCATAGGGATAAAAATGTCTTCAAAACAGTTTATTTTACTTAACTTTGATTCTTTATCTTAGCTGTTTTGCCATAATATAATCATTTACGTTTATTATGGGTATGTATAATTTAATCATTAACATTTTATATTCATTTTTATTATTATTATTTATTTACTTTCCTATTTTTATTTAATATGTTTATATAATATGATTGAGGACTTACAATCAGAGTTCGTACTTAAAAAAGATAAGTGTAGATTGCCCTTGACTGTGGTAATTTTTATTTTTTAATAAACACTTTTGTCTCTTTTTTTATTTATTTTAAATTAAATTAGTTTAATTAGATTTAATATAAAACTTAATTATAAATTTAAATATTATCGAAGAATAAGAATTATTTTTATAGTTTTAAATCAGTGCATTAAAAAAATCAATGTTAACTAAAAGTGTAGAAGATTTTATTGGTTGAGTGAGAGTTTTTGATGTTTATTTTTCTGTGCAGAGTAATATGTTAGTAGGCCTGTAAACTGTTCTAGAAGTTCATTTGTTATTTCGTTTATTTTTGTACAACTATTTCCTATTGATTTGGATTTTTTTTTCATTTCAAACATAAGGACTAGGCAAAAAGCACCACCACTCACCCAATGATTTTTGATTAAATTAACAAAATATCATGAGTTTACTGTAAATCCTTATTGTGTGTGTATCTAAATTGAACATTATTTCCATTTTTTTTTTTTATTGTTTCTCTTGCTTCATCTTTTTTTTAATAAACGTATATATATTCATGATTTATCCAAATTGTTTTATATTTTTAAGTATCATTAAATTGTCCAGAAAGAGTTGATTAATTATTAGCAATATTCTCTCCCTAAAATACTCTTGATTTCAATTAATTTACCAGCATAGATTAGAAAAAGGGTAAGATTGTATCATGGATCAGTTTATTATTGTATGAACCTCCAACAGTTAAAATTAAAAGAATGTAAAAACCTAACACTTCAAGATTATGCTTATTTCTTTATAAATGGATCAAATTGTACTATAATAAAAATAAAATGTTGTTTATTATAGTGCACAATTATGAAAAATAATTGGCAGAGGAGTGATATTAGGCACTACCACCCTAGTAATCGATTTCTTGCCCTACAGTACAAGTACTATGGGAGAGAACTTTACTTTATAGGCGTTCCAACAAGGTTTGCCTTGATCAATGAGCATAGAACTCCAAGTACTACGTTCGAACCAATCATCCTCCTGCCATTTCCTCAGGACTCCTTGAAACCGACCGGTCGTCGGCCTCCTCTCTTCCTCGTTGGAACCCAACTCAGGACACGGTTCGACCAATATTCGTCCGAGATTCTCTTCTCTTATCAAACTTCAGTCAAAGCGGACCTACGATGGACAAAATTCACAACTATATAGACATGCTAAAACATCTTAAAAAAAAAAAGTGTCTATTTAAATCTTTAAAAAACGTCTCCTTTCTCTGGACTCCAGGGCACTCAGGAATAGCTGGAAATGATAAAGCGGCTAAAGAGGCTGCTACAATGAACGTTCCACCACTCCAAATTTACGAGCCGAAAGACATAAAGGCATTTTTAAGGAACAGAATCCGAAAAAGTTGGGATTCAATGTGGGCTGACGTACCACTCACCAATAAATTAAGAAATGTTTAAAAAAAACACACAAAAGTGAACAAGTGCTTTTTGAATCATATAATTTTTTTTTTTTTTTTGAGCCCTTTCCAAAAATTCTAGTAGAGACATGAAATTCGGCTGGTCATCTTGGCATAGACACATCTTTTTTTCCTGGCACTAAAATAGTCAAATATGTTTACCAATAGCCATGTACACGGTCTTATCGAAATTAATTCTTAAGCCGAATCCTTCATAGCATAAGCTAAAAAAAAAATTAATACCCCAATTTCTCTTAATAATCTTGACTGTTTAATAAACACTCCAGGTTTTTGTATCGAGATCATATAAAATGTCAAAATAATGAAACAAGCTCTAGTTAACGATATGCCAATTTCAAAGCAAATTTCCTACAATATAATCACAACCCCGTGATATTTATACAGGTTGTTAGAGAGAGGGAGAGAGCTGACCATATCTAAACCCCACTTACCCTTTCAGTTATGAATATTAAAAACTTGGCGTGCTTGGGCTAACAGCCGATCACGAAAACAATCACTTCATCAACTGATTAGGCCACAGTTCCTCGACGAAGGGAAAGCGATTGTTTTCGCTGAAATCTTAGACGCTATAATCGCCTGTACGAATATTAAAATATTTTGGCATTCTTATAAAAAAAAAAATGATAAAATACTATGAGCTTGTTTGATATAAAATTTACAATGGAATGTGAAATGAAAAAGAGTTTATTATTCTGAGACTAGGTCCATTTAGAACAATTACAATGGTAATTTTAATTTTAGAATAAGATTTATTGGCCATAAATCAGTGTAGCCACACTTTATTATAACTTATATACAGAGAGAAAAAAATAGATTAATTAAAATACTATCTGACTAAATAAAACCAAAACAAAAAGGTAATTACAAAATTTCTTCTTTGGGGGCCTTTAACTTAAATTATTTGGAGCTTCAACTTGGTAAAAGACCTCCCTGTGCATTCCTGTAATAATACTTCAATCAATGTATTAATGTTGTCTTTTACTAAGAAAATATGAAAGTCTTCGAAGGCTTCTGCCACATGCACTCAGTCCTGCCCTATAGTTTATGTAATATATAACAATGAACATATTTTTTTGTGTGTATTTTAGAATGTTTGATAATTCGCTTAATCTTTTTATTTTTATTTTATTTTATTTATTTGTTGGTATTTACAACTGTATAAAAAAATACAACCAGTAAATTTGATCATAATGACATATGATATGATACAGGATGTAGAGAAACTACCCAGTAGTAGAACTCTAAAACAGTTTACAATATAAGGTCACGAGGCCATCTTCTTTTCAGGCGCCTTGGAGGATTGCCAGGAATGGAAGAGGAAGCAAGGTTAGAAACGAGTGGGTTTGGGTGGTTAGGGAGTTTATTATGGAAGGAATAATATCGGGTTCGGGCTAGATCGGTTACATAGGAACATTTAGGTCTTTATGGATGGTTTTATTAGTAACAAAATAAGGAGCATTGAGGAATTTACGAAGGATTTTGGATTGTAAAGATTGGATACGAGAGGAATTCGAAGGTTTAGTGGAGCCCCAAAGCTCAACTCCGTATATCCAGATGGGCCTTATTATTGTCATGTAGATCAGTCTTGTGTAATGAGTTGAAAGTTTAGACCGTTTGACTAGTAAGTTCTGTAGTAGTCGGAATCTGCGTGCAGTTTCCTATCTTTTCAGTCTTGTGTGAGGATTCCAGGTTAGTCGTTTGTCAAGATGAAGTCCAAGATAACGAATCTGTTCTACAGGGGTAAGAGCCACATTATTAAAGTATACTGTAGGGCAGTCGGCAGGTTTACGACGAAGAGTAAATGTGATTTTCACTTAATCTGTCATGTATATTTTCAATATCTTAATTTCAGTGGATTA
Source organism: Halyomorpha halys (assembly GCF_000696795.3). NCBI lineage: Eukaryota > Metazoa > Arthropoda > Insecta > Hemiptera > Pentatomidae > Halyomorpha > Halyomorpha halys. The sequence continues at coordinate 30,441 of NW_027109837.1, forward strand.
TTAATGGAATAGAGATAACGGGAGTTCAATACACCTTACTGTTCTAATGTATTCTTGGTATTTCAGAGGTTTTTCTAACAAACACTCAATGATAATATTTAACTATTTTATTTTATACTATACATGTTTTATTTTATTTTTTGTTTATTAATTTTTTTTTAGAGGTTTGGAAAAAAAATTTAAATAGACAAGGCTGTTTGTTGTTTCTAGCCTTGTTAACTTCGGTAATCCTTCTGGTCGTCTGAAACAAGATGGCCTCCAGATCTTCTTATGTAGAAATGTTTATTGAGCGCTGCCAAGGGTTAGTTTTTTCACGAAAATCTCAGTTCATTATACATTTTACAATAATCACGTTTAGTTATTTTATTTTAAATTTCAGGACATAAAAAGAAAAAAAAATGGATAACTTCAGATATATATATTTTTTTTCGTAGAATTTCACTTTTTCATATAATGACAACACGAACTCGACATTCGAACAGATATCAAGTGAATAAGCTTTCCCCGACGAACGTGAATTAGAAATATCCGCCAGTCAGCCAAGGAACATCATTATTTCATTGAAAGAGAAATTGAATTTTTCCCAACTCCTTTTCACACAAGCGCTGTCACACGTTTTGCTCAGCTCTACTTCACGACGTGAAAAAGTGACGGAAATAACTAAGTACGAGTGAAATCAGGAAATTAGTTACAGGTATATTAAAAAACTATTCAGAAAACTCTATCCATCCCAGACCGAATCGAGAATATGTCCACTATATGTATAAAAAGAAAATGAGAAATAATTTTGAGCTGATTTCACTGGTTATAAAACCAGATAAATTAGAAACGTTTTCTATAAATAGAAAAAATATATTAACAAGTCATAAATTAGTTTTCTTCCACAGTATAAATGCAGAAAATGTATCCTGACAAAATTCAAGATTACAAATATTAGTAAGGTGCTTACCGATTTATCCTTGGTTTCAATTGAACACCTGAGAATAAAAATTAAGTGAGAAAATGTACTAATAACATCACGCAAAAAAAAAAATCACTATATCTAATAACTTTTTTTTGGTTTTTTAATAATTTATTTATTGATATTTACAACTGTATACATATATACACATCAAGCAAATTTGCTGTAAGTGATATTGTGACATGCTAAAAGCATTTGGAGAATCTACCCATTGATAGAACTCCAAAAACATTTCTAAAGGGGAAGATCTCGAGGCCATCTTCTTTTCAGACGTCTAGGAGGATTATTAGGTGAAGGAGAAGCCAGGTTAGAAACGAGTTGGTTTGGGTGGTTGAGAAGTTTATTATGGTAGGATTGGTATCTGGTTCTGGCCAAATCGGAAACATAGGGGACATTGAGGTCCTGATGGATGATTTGATTTGTGACAAAGTAAGGAGCATTAAGGATTCTACGAACGATTTTGGACTGTAAGGATTGGATTCGAGAGGAATTAGATGGTTTAGTGGAGCCCCATAGCTCAACTCCGCATGTCCAAATAGGCCTTATAATAGTCATGTAGATCAGTCTTTTGTAATGGATTGGAAGTTTGGACGGTTTGTCTAGTAAATGTTGTAATAGTCGGAATCGACGAGCAGTTTACTGTCTTTTCAGTCTTGTATGAGGATTCCATCTCAGTCGTTTCAGCAGATATAGTTCTAAGTAACGGATCTGTTCAACAGGAATGAGTGTGGTATTACTAAAAGATACTGTAGGGCAAGACGAGGGTTTGCGACGAAGGGTAAAGGTGATTTGGTGGGATTTATTGGAATTTATTTTAATCCTCCAGTTTTGCCACTATTCTTCGAGAGTGGTGATGTGCGATTGGGATACAATGGAAGGATCATTATTCGCTGACAATTGTCGTGAATTTTAAATTGTTTTTTACAAATAGGATAATAAATCATCAAGATTGAGACATCTAAAAAATAAAATTAAGTAGGAACAACATATTTCCATATTCAAAATAAATAAAAAAAAATTAATATTCAAACTGGATGAACATATGTTTTTGTGGTATTAAAAAAAAAAGTTACTGTTCCTTTATGCATGAAACAATTCATTATTGGAAGAATATAACGAGATGATACTACATTTTTTTTTTAATAGACAATTTTTTTTTCACTTTCTACAAGCCACAGATTTAATTTTAATTAATGAATAAATTCGCGTCACCGTTGAACTTGAGTTTTATTTCTCAATAATTAATTATTATTGTTATTCATTAATTTGTGTTTTATATTATATCTATTTTCTCACCATCATAATAGATTATTCCAAGTAAACCGCAATGGTTTCTATTCATCCCTCTGTTTTCAATCTGCTGGTGTTCCTCAAGGTAATATCCTCGATCCCATCCTCTACACCGTCTATATAGCTGGTATCCCAACAATTCCTAATACTATCCTTACCACGTATGCTGATGACACATGTGTGCTAACAGTTAATAATAACTCTTTGATTGCATCCCAAACTCTCCAGTCCCATATCACAACCCTCGAAGAATGGTGTCGAAATTGGAGGATAAAAATAAATCCCAACTAATCCCCTCAAATCACTCCTGCTCATCGTCGTAAACCTGCCGACTGCCCTACAGTATACTTTAATAATGTGACTCTGACCCCTGTAGAACAGATTCGTTATCTTGGACTACATCTTGACAAACGACTATAACCTGGAAACTGCACGCAGATTCCGACTATTACAGCACTTGCTAGACAAATGTTCTAAACTTCCAATTCATTACAAAAGACTGATCTACGTGACAATAATAAGGCCCGTCTGGACATACGGAGTTGAGATTTGGGACTCCACTAAACCTTCGAATACCTCTCGTATTGAATCCTTACAATCCAAAATCCTTTGTAAAATCCTCAATGCTCCTTATTTTGTTACTAATAAAACCATCAATAAAGACCTAATTGTTTCATTATAAACTCTCTCCACCCAAACCCACTAGTTTCTAACCTTGGTTCCTCTTCCACTCCTGGCAATCCTCCAAGGCGCCTGAAAAGACGATGGCTTCCTGACGTTATATTGTAAAATGTTTTTAGAGTTCTACTACTGGATAGTTTCTCTACATGCTGTATTATATCATTATGGCCTTACTTCAAATTTTGCTAGATGTATTTTATATACATTTGTAAATGTCAATAAATAAATAAAAAATTATATCTTTATAATCCGTTCTAAATATTTGTTTTTAAAGAGCTTTTAATAATAGTGATTAGCTACATTGTAATTTTCATGATAGAAATAAATAATATAAATTGTGAAATGGAGAATAATAGCCCTGATAGAGAACTCACGACATGGGGGCCCCGCATGTCAGAACGCTCTGTGTCGCACACACAACCCTAGTAATGGAATCAAAACATCATCGCTGCTGTAGGTCTCCGCTGTGTTTATTATTACTACCTAATGGCTTCGATAAAATTAATTATAAATAAAGTAATAATAGCTAGATTAGTTCCTTGGCATAATATACTAAAAAATATTTTATTTTTTTATTTATTTAATGTAATTTACAACTGTACAATAAGTAAATCTTGGGAAGGAACCACCCATGGGTGGTACTTCAAACATTAATTTAAATTAGAAGATACCGTGGCCATCTTCTTTTCAGACGCCTGGAGGATTATCAGGGATTGTTAAGGATGAAAGATTAAGAATTAATGGATTTGGATGGTTAAGGAGTTTGGAATGAAAAGACGCATATCTGTTTGGGCCAAATCTGCAACGAATGGGATGTTAAGGTCTTTGTGAATGAGTTTATTTGTAATGTAATAAGGAGCATCAAGCATTTTACGTAGGATTTTGGATTGTAAGGATTGGATGCGAGAAGAATTTGATGGTTTGGTGGAGCCCCAGAGCTCAATTCTATATGTCCAAATTGGTCTGATTATCCTAGTGTATACCAAATTTTTCTAGTGAGTGATTATATAAAAAGTTTTATTACTATACTAACCCCACTATGACTATGGCTGCCTGGTATATGGTGTACTCTCGGATAATGTTGAATCTAAACTTAAACGTCTTATCAGCAGAGATACGCACATAACCCAGTATTACGCCGAGCTGAAGTGGCTCTATCCATCTTTCCGTGCCAGTATTTCGTAGCTTCCTTTTTATTTTAAGCAATTAGTACTCAACGCCCCAGTCCTAGAAAACCTGCAATTCAAATTCTCAGTCCAATCCCGTACTACCAGGTCTCGTTTATCTGACATCGACCCTCCATCTCACCGAACTGCTGCGTTTGATAAATCTTTTTTTACCCGAGCTGCATATCTCTAGAACTCCATTCCCTTTAACATAAGCTATATATAACAACCCTTTCCTCGTTCAAATCCCTTATATTTCCCTACCTTTTGCTTCACCAATCTGACCAATTATTATAATAGTACTGTTCCGGTAACCTACGGCAACGGAAAGGTTGAATCGGAAAGACTGCCATGTAGATTAGTAGCGCCTCATGTGGCCAACAGCCAAATCTCACCTCCTCCAGCGCTCTTGTTGGCCAGAGAAGCAACCAGACTAGTGTGATATAGCCATCTTGTCTCAACCAGAGAAGCGTCCATCCTTTATTTTTGTTCAATGATCATTAATATCTACATGAGTGAGTAGTAACTCTAGTGCTAATAGACATCTTCATCTCCAATATTTCATGAGATATAGTTGTTCAATGACCAAAATGTTATTTTTAATAATGAAAAATCACAATTTTATGATTTTATTTCGATAAATGTCATGGAAAGTACAGCTCACACGAATGTTATCATATTAAACTGCTTTATGGAGCATTTAAATATCTTTAATTAAAGTGTTTCTAAGCACTTGTATTGGGTTGTTAAAATAAGTTCGTAGCGTTTTTTACTGGTGATTTCATTAAAAACTTAAGATTCTTGTAAATAGCTTTAATCAATTATATGTGACCCCTTTTGATGCATTACATGTTGTCTTTCAGGTAATTTTTTAATTCCGTCCTCCCAGGACTTCTCAGAGTTTTGCGCAATGAACTCCTTTGTGTGCGTTTTGCAGTCCACGAGCGAATTAATGTTTTTCCCGTTAAGAGAGTTTTGAAGGGCCCGAAATAAATGAAAATTTGTTGGGGCAAGGTCTGGTGAATAGGTTAGGTGGAAAAAATGGTTCATTAATATTGCGTTTAAGGAGGGAATCGCTACTGGATATGCGGTTATATAAATTCTATTCTGTCAAAATGTGAGGAACCCGTATATCACTTCGAGAAACATATCCCGCATCACCCAATTGATTTGAGACACTTACGTGAGACATGATAAACGTTTCTGCGATATCCCGTGTTGTTGAGTGAGGGTTGTCTGTGGTCAATGCTTGAATATTGTCATCATCAGCGGTTAAAGGATGATCCCAGCTCTTTGCAACTCAAAATCATCTTTAATTTAATTTAATCATAAAGTCAAAATTATCGACATACACACTGCAAATTGTGTTAACCGTCTGTGCAGCGGATTTTCCTTTTCGGAATTAAAAAATCATTAAATGACGAAAATGAATTTTTCTCTCTTCCATTTTTAGCAAGCAAAATACAACTTCAAGATTGCATAAAAGCACCTCAACTAACTTTTTTTTAGAATATGTAACCATAATTGAACAAGTAAACATGATTTTATAAACGCACAGAGGATTAAATTGAAATATTTTTAAAAACGCTATGAACTCATTTTACAACCCAATACAACTAGACTTAAGATTTAAGTTTTTTCTAAAAATAAAAATGTGTAAAATGAATTTTCTCCTGTGTGTACGTTAAGCAGCTCAATACTTGGTTATTCAAGACCAGGTGTACAGTCTACGTTCAAATTTAATTATTCTCTGACAAAAATAGCGTCAGAAAATTAAGAAGTTTGACGACATATACAACTTGATCAAGTTGCGCATCTTTGAGTACTTTCTTCAGTTCGGCAACTTTTTTTTATCAACGGCTACTAGTCTATAAATAACTTAAGGATATCATAACGTTTCTATCTATAATTTTATAATAATTAAAGGTTTCTAGTGCTCTCTAAAAGTCTGATATTGTATTATTAATGTTTCGTATATAGATATTTCTGCATTGTTTCCAGCTGCTATTTCTATGTACACAGTTCGTATTTAGACGTAACCCCATGGCAATAGTTTATCGGCATTTGTGTACAAATAATTTAGCTGATGGTTTTATAGTTAAAAAGAATTTGGGAATCTAGAGATATGTTATTATTATTAATATACCTAGAAACCTGAATAGAAAAAAAAGAAACCGCTAGATTGGTAAAACCTTTACCAGAAGTCCTTGGGGATGATGCAGCGAGCTCATTGAAATATTTTTCACGAAGAATCCACTCATGAGACAGCAGCTTCCCATCCCAGGTCGTTCACATCGAAACATCAATCCCTGGTACGACGTTCCTAGAAGAGCTCTTTGGCCTCATTAAGATGCGACCGTGTTAATGAAAGCTGGGAGGTAGCTTTTGAGGTAATCGATATTTGACTAATCGATTCCCGCCGAAGAAATATCTCCGGTGACCGTGGCCAACTGGTGAAGAATGGTCTCGACTAACTCACCAACTAGCAGTCAACTTATAACAGGTTAGTTAGTGAGTTAGTCCGGGGGTAATTAGGTAATTAGTCATTCCAAGCTACCAAGCTTGTTGTTCGCCCGACTATTGTGTTCCTAGCGATTGAGCTTCCAAAGCAGTCTACTATAATAAGTCCTGTACTGTAAAATATATGTCACTATATTATAAAACCTTATAATACAAATAAAAATACAATAAAACATAAGTAAAAAAAAATGATAGTACTTAAATTAATCTATAAATTTTTATATTCTTATTAAAAACAACTCAGGAATCTATTTTACTAAAAAAAATTCAATCTGAATACATTATAAAAAATAAATAAAAGTGGTTATAAAACAAAAAATAAGAAATAGTTTCTAATATTTCCTATTAACTTTTTAGATAATTGGCTATAAATGTATAAATAGAATAGACAAACTTTATTTGAAGCTCTCACATCCTTTCTGAATTATAACATTTCTTCGATTTTTTTTAAAGAACTCCATGTAAGGCCGCCTATATGTGTTGGTCTTTGTGTGATTCTGTGTAAATGAGTATGTAAGTTCGTATATAGAAATGTGCACTAGAAAATCTAAGAGAGCATGAAGCATAATAAATTTGCTAAATTATGAGCCTTAATACAGCTATTTACGTTCGATAGTTCCCGAGATATAGCTTTTTAAAAAGCATTATTTCATAAAAAATGTTCTGAAAAATCAGTAGTTATTGAATTTATTTTGAAAAATATAATAATAATAATAATAAAGGCAAAAACCATTAAACGTAGAGATGTCAATTAGGACCCAGATTAAAGCTAGTTAAATGTACTATAAAGTAATTTCTAACGTTTATCTTCGTAGGAGTAGAAGTTTTATGATATTTGACAACATGAATTCACAAGATGTTAATTTCTAATTGTTCGGATAAAAGTTTTGATTTTTGAAGAACATATATCTCGGGAACCATAAGACGTACATCTCTACCAGCATTAAAAAAAAAAGGTAATTTAATTTAATATAAAAAAATTTATGAAACGTGTCTTCTATGGGGCAGTAGTTTTTATAATATTCGCATATGAATATAAATTATGCACATGAAATTGGGTTGGAACAACTATAAATTAATTTATTTTAGCAAGAACTATAAAAACTTCTATTCCTACGAAGATAAACTAGCATTAATTTGAGTGAAATTAAACTGTACGTTGAATGGTTTTTAAGATTTTTTTATTATATATATTTTTCATATTAATTTTTTCAACAATTTTTGAAAAAGATTAATATAAATTTTTAGGGGGATTTTTCTATAGCTTATGTTATTATAATTTTTTTTTAAAGTAAGTCTTGATGGTTAGTAAAGTTGATCTGATGGGATTTTTTTAGGATTGCAGTTCAAGTTCATGATTTTCGCCTTTAATTTTTTTTTTTCGAAAATCATAAAAATAGTGATTAATTGGACGTATAAATGAATATTGTTTTTTTTTTTTTTAGTAATTAATTTATTGAGTCATGACCTGAGACAAAGGCTTCATGTAACTTATATCACGTCCGATTAGGCATAAAAGTTAGGGAAAATCGGTGATCAGGATGAAAATGATTAAACGAAGAATTGATTTTTCGGTAATTTTTATCAAACAGATGGTTATAATAACTATTAACGTCTAACGTTCATAGGGAACTGAATTCTTTTCATTTCATCTCCATAGATCCATGATAAACGATCCCAAAACCGTTTGAGAATTGTCAATGATAATAAGAGCTCTATTAGTCTGAAGAGCAGACTGTACTTTTGATTCCGCGTATTCAAGTTCCATAAGCGTGCATCATCAAGGCGAACCTTTTATGGAAGACATCTTCTCGATACTCGGCTAGCTTCAGATAGAAGTAAAATTGAAACTTTTCTCTTGTTCATCAGAAGTTCATACACATGGAATAAATATTTATCAGCCTTGTTACTTCAGTTTCATTACCGCTGCTTTGTAGGAACAGACCCAACCCACGCCTCCTTGCAATAAAAGAACGGAAGACATGAAAAGGATGACACGGTCGAAGATAAGGAAGATATTGAGCGGTTTTTGCCCGACAGAGGGAAGTGCCGAAACTATAAAGCCGATAAGGAGAGGACTGTAGGAGAGACATCAGAGGCCCGAAGGCTCGTAGTCCATTAGGGCTTTACGTAAACCGTCCACTTTTTGACTCCTTTATACTTCGTCCTGTGTTATCGAAGAATGTGAAGGATAGTCAGTGGGAGTGACAGGACTCTACTCTTCCTCAACTACATGAAGTAAATAAAGAATAATAATCGATAAAAAAATATTTTATTCACATCATATCATGTTTATTTGTTTTAGATAGTTTATTATTATTAGCCTAATACATATTTTTTTATGCTTGGGTTTTAGATACGTATATTATCTTACTATATTTAAAATATTTAAATAATTTTATTCTTTTAACTTTAATTTTGTTTTATGTTTGATGGAAAAAAGAGAGAAAGTTTTAAAACTGAAATTGAAAAATTAAACACACTTATAAAAAACAATAATAAGCAAGAAAAAAAAATTAAAATATGTAAAGGATTAGATTTTTATTCAGGGCGATCAACACTAGATTATTACACCCTTTTTACTTTATTTATCTTCTTGCCTTTGACATTTGATAGTTGAATGTAGACTATTTCCTTTTTACACTGGTCGATATTGGTAGATTATATTGTAGTATAAAGTTGAGTTTCTTTCAGAAATTTTATTATTTTGTCTATGGATTCTCAACTCTATAAGGCCCAATTCTTTTGTACAAGGAATTTTATTATTTTTGAAGGCTGACGAGATGATGAGCATTCTTCTATTATATGCTTTATCGATAATGGGGACTGACAGGTTTGGCATATAGGTTGATCCTGTTTTGTGTTTAAGTGGAGGTGTGGTCATTTGGAATGCCCTATTCTTACTCTTGCAATAACCACTTCTTCTCTTCTGTTTCCCCTTATGGCACTTGTCCACTTTTGTGTGTTTTTTTAAAAAAGATTTCTTAGTTTATTGGTGAGTGGTACGTCAGCCTACATTGAATCCCAACTTTTTCGGATTCTGTTCCTTAAAAATGCCTTTATGTCTTTTGGACATAATAATATAGACTCTGGAGTGCAGACATTGAATCTGTACAAATGAGTTTGTTTGAGTATTCACTTTCTATGGATAAATGAAGTGCTGTTGAAATCGCCTGAAGTTCAGCTGGAAATATTATTGAGTATGTGGGTAATTTATATCTTTTGGGTGTCCCGTGTATTATTATTGCAAAACCAACATTTAAATTTTGGTTGGAGCCGTCAGTGTAATTTATTTCATAATTTGAATATTTTTGTATCTTCTTTAAGAATTTAATTTTATTTGAGTCGTGGTTCTGGCGTTTCATAGTTAGATCTATTTTGTAAGACTGTTATTCAACAGCTTGTGATTATCAACTACCACACGAATATGGCCTAGTTCCTATCACTTAAGTTAAAATATCTTTACTAACTAAATCAAAGAGTGGAACAGACATTGGCAACAGTCAACTAAAGGACGATTACTACACAAATAAATTCCAAACATCACCATACAAAACCACCACTTAACCAAAAACTCTCACTACAATCTAACTCAATTCTTTACAGAGCACATACCGAATAACAAATACTTGAAGAGATTTCACTTACAAAATTCATTCGTATCTAAGTGCGACGGAAACATTCCACAAACTTTCCAACACATATTATAAGACTGTTATATATATGAAAACCAAAGATATAGTTTGCTGAAATCATCTCAAATGCACTGGTACTCATGGCCTCCCAATACTCCTTAACCCAAATAAATATTGATAATAAATATAAGAAACATTTTAATGAATTCATCAGCATGATAAACCTGGAATGCCAATGTGTGGAATGACAACCTTCCAATGTTTTGTATATAGTTGTTTATACACTATCTATGTAATTATATTTTCTCATATTTATTGTGTTGTATATCTAATTTTTTCTTACTCAAGCTGAATAAATTGCATTATTTTTTAAATAGATTTATATTTGTTCACTGTTTGATCTTCATTTTTTTTTTACCTTTTTTAATTGTTACTCATATAATATTAAATTATATATATTAATAGTATTTTATACATAATTATCATTATTTAAAATTAATTTATATGATAGAATGTTTAGTATAGTTAGTGCAGTTAGACAGGCACTTAAAAAGCAGTTTTTTGGTACTTAAAAAAGCATCTGCATTTTTGTTTATTTTTTAACCTATTCTATTTTATCATCATTTTATTATTACTATTTTATTTTTATTTTCTCTCAACTGAAACACTTGTTGTTTTATGTTTTATCTTCAGTAGAGTTCTTTCTGCCTGGTTTATTTAAAGTTAGGGCTTACTACTGAGGAGAATAAAAATACATATATTTTTTATATAGATATTCAAAATAATTTGAAGTTAAAAATGTATGGAATACGTGGACAAAGTTTTGCTTCCAATATTCTACAATTGTTGGGAGCTGGGAGACTGGAACGCTGGTAGAGAGAAGACATCCATCATAGCCCATTACCGAGACCGGTCCGGCCAAATTAAATACTAACAGCCTAATGAGCCGGGGGCACTGCCCTCTTCCGTCTCATCTCTTCTCATTATATTTATATCATTCAATCATATATATATATATATATATATATATATATATATATATTGATAAATTTTATACTATATAGTATTTAATTTGTACGAATCCACGACTCTGACACCGACAGAACGACCATTACTCAATAAAACATTACAATTGTCTATAACAGTGTGTTATACATTGCTGTGACACAACTAATGCAAGGTTTATGCCAGAATAGAATAGGGGTGAAATAGAGGAAGGTAAATGTGGGTTTGTTTTGGTTTTTCCAACACAACCGTTCTTTCGAGCAGGTAGTCAGTCTGTTATTTGTTATTAACAAGTGTTGTTATTTATGGTTTTTGTTTAGTATATGAATGTGTTTTTTATGGGTTTGGAGTTTTTGATATTTTCTTTCAGAGTGTTGATAGGTAAGTATTGTGTAGTATTTTTTCTGTTTTTTTTTTTTTTTTTGTGGGAATTTAAGTTATGTCAGATCCGTAAATTCTTACCCCCTATATATTATCTCATTATCCGTTCTTATCTCTCAGACAGGTTATTTCAACAGCGCTTATTCATCCCTGTTTCCTCAGTCTGCTGGTGTACCTCAGGGTAGTATCCTTGGTCCCATCCTTTATACAGTTTTTACAGCTGATATTCCAACCCATCCTAACACTATTCTCACCACGTATGCCGATGACACATGCCTATTGTCAGTGAATACTGATCCAATCCCACATCACCACCCTCGAAGAATAGTGCCAAAACTGGAGGATTAAAATAAATTCCAATAAATCCCACCAAATCACATTTACCTTTCGTCTTGCCCCACAGTATCTTTTAATATTACCCCACTTATTCCTGTTGAACAGATCCGTTACTTAGGACTAAATCTGGAAAAACGACTAGCATGGAATCCTCATACAAGACTGAAAAGACAGTAAACTGCTCGTCGATTCCGACTATTACAACATTTACTAGACAAACCGTCCAAACTTCCAATCCATTACAAAATACTGATCTACATGACTATTATAAGGTCTATTTGGACATAAGGAGTTGAGCTATGGGGCTCCATTAAACCATCTAATTCCTCTCGAATTCAATCCTTATAGTCCAAAATCCTTCGTAAAAGCCTCAATGCTCCTTACTTTGTGACAAATCGAATCATCCATCAGGACCTCAATGTCCCCTATGTTGCCGATTTGGCCAGAACCAGATACCAATCCGTCCATGATAAACTTCCCAACCACCCAAACTAACTCGTTTCTAACCTGGCTTCTCCTTCATTACCTAATAATCCTCCTAGGCGTCTGAAAAGAAGATGGTCTCGAGATCTTCTCCTTTAGAAACGTTTGTGGAGTTCTATCAATGGGTAGATTCTCCACATGTTTTTATCATGTCATAATATCAATTACAGCAAATTTAATTGATGTGTATATATGTATATAGTTGTAATTATCAATAAATAAATTATTTTAAAAAAAAGTATATCAATGTAAGTGTTTTTTTTTAGTAATTAGTAAACGAGTTTATAAGAGTACCCATTTGCTAGGAGGATATATAAATTATAAGAAGATATAAACTTTATTTTCTAACATATACTTCTATTTTTAATTATGCCTTTTGTTTTACAATTGATACAAATTTATGATTTTGGTTTGATTATATTAATTTTATTTATTTATTTTTATTTTTATGTACATATAGGGATTTTATTTATTTGTATTTTTATATTTGTTATTTTATTTTTT
>NW_027109837.1:43594-53812 GCF_000696795.3 Halyomorpha halys
TATTTTAATGTCCGACGTTTCGCCCCACTTTGCAGGGCTTCTTCAGGGCTGTTCAACCGTTTCGCTTAACCATCTTCTTATATATTTTTTTTGTACGAAAGTGTACAATTATTAACAAACGATAATACCCATTGCCCAAATTTGTGGCACATTGTAACATTTTCAATAAATAATGTTTGCAATAAAAAAAATATATATATTTATATACACCTCATTTTCTAATTTCTATTACTTTATATATATGCTTCAGTGCATTAAGTATCCATTTTTTAAAAAATTAATTACAACAATATGATTCATAAATGCAGTGTACTGCATTGTAATAACCACAATTAAAATTCAATATTTAAGCTCAGCATAACTCATATAAAAAAATATAAAACTGATAAAAAAATCAGACAAACTATTAATGACTACTAGTATGCGCATGTTGACCCTTTGCTAGGAAGAGCCTAATAACGTTCTATAATAATCTATCAGTGATAAAAGATGGATAATGAGAAAGTGTGTAGAAGGCAAATTATGGAGCTAGTAAAGCAGACCCGACACAATCATTAAAATCGAAATGACGTTATCCCGTAATTTCTTTTACCTTATAGTGGATGAAGCAATAATGACACTTTATTCATACGTGTTCTTTATTAATTGGCATTATTCATTTTAAAACATAATTTTTTATATATCTTATATCGTGTGAAATGTTTAAGGGAAGATGAGATATTGTCCCACATCAATAAAGGTCCGTCATTTTTTTTTTTTTTTTTAACTTAATATTACACAAAAACGTGGAATTCTGATTCTATATTCAATAGACAGAACGATTCCTATTATTATACACTTACTAGACAAACTGTCTAAACCTCTAATTAATTACATAAGATACATTTACATGACTATAATAAGATCTATTTAGAATTACGGAGTTGAGGCTTGTAATTCCATTAAAACTATGGAATTCCTCTTTATAATTCTTATCAAAAATCCAAAATCCTTTATGCTCCTTACCTTGTCCTAAATAAAATCGTCTAAAATGATCTCAATGCTCAATGTCGATTTGACCAGAACCAGAAATCAATAATTCTATGTTAAACTCAAAAACTACCCAAACACATTTGTTTCTAGTCCCTTCTGCAATTCCTGATAATCCTCCAAAACGTCTAAAAGAAACATTACAGGATAAAAGTTTTCTTTTCGTTAGTTGTTGAGCATTCTATGTGATTAAAACAGGTTTTTGTTTAAAGTTCTGTACCGAAAATAGTTACATTCTTAGTTGGCTAAATGGATTCAAAACAAAAGTATGAAAATTATTTGTAAAAAGGTTGAAAAAATTTAAGGATACGTTGTTTAAATAAAATAATTTTTATCCAAGTTAAGTCTCAAAACACTCTTTAGTATTTTTTTTAAATGTCCGACGTTTCGGCCAATCTGGCCATCCTCAAGGACAATCCTAAATATAAACTTACACCTCACATCCAACAATTTTAAAGGTTATTTTTAAGGTCTAGGTTATTAATTTCAGTTATATGGCCCTATTTTGTCACTTTTAAATTAAATTTTAAAAATTTTTAATTACAGATTAATTTAACACTATTATCATTCTCTTATCAAAACCTGTTAAGTCCATCTATTATTAGAAGTTTTGAAATCAATTGGATATATGATAAAATAACAAGATTTGCTGGAAATTAATGACCTGAGCAGAATAGAGACTATAGACCTGGGCAGAATAGAGAATAGAGACCTAGCCTGAAAAAGTTTAAAAATTATGTGTGAGGTGTAAATTTGTATTTAAGATTGTCATTGAGAATGGCCAGTTGAAGCAGCTTATTTTGATGGCGGCCAGGTTATTGTGGGATCACTGGGAATGAAAAGGCAGATTAGCTTTAAAGACACTGCAAGTCGTCACATCATCAAAATGCAAAGATGTTATTTCTTGGATCAAAAAAATTGGATGGCAATAGTTGAAATACGTATTGCTCACACGAGAGACAACAATTTAAGAATGGTCCAACTGACAGTGAAACGTCCAACCAGAAACTTGAATCTGTCAGAGAGAAGACGTATTGACCAGTCTTCGGATAGGCCATACTCGACTTACCCACGGTCATCTCATGAAAAAAAAAATGCACCGATGTGTCGCTACTGCGGAAACAATCTTACCGTTAAACACATTCTCACTGAATGTATTGCTCACGAACCACACCGGTATCTCTTCAGATTTACAGGAGATGTTGAGAGAAGATCCCACAACAATATCAAAACTTTTTCACTTTTTAAAAATAATTAATCCTGCATAATGTAATATAGCAATTAACTCACTACGTCAATTCTAATTGTTTTATTTATTTATTTGTTGATATTTACAGCTGTATAAAAAAATACAACCAGTAAATTTGATCATAATGACATATGATATGATACAGGATGTAGAGAAACTACCCAGTAGTAGAACTCTAAAACAGTTTACAATATAAGGTCACGAGGCCATCTTCTTTTAAGGCGCCTTGGAGGATTGCAAGGAATGGAAGAGGAAGCAAGGTTAGAAACGAGTGGGTTTGGGTGGTTAGGGAGTTTATTATGGAAGGAATAATATCTGGTTCGGGCTAGATCGGTTACATAAGGAACATTTAGGTCTTTATGGATGGTTTTATTAGTAACAAAATAAGGAGCATTGAGGATTTTACGAAGGATTTTGGATTGTAAAGATTGGATACGAGAGGAATTCGAAGGTTTAGTGGAGCCCCAAGCTCAACTCCGTATATCCAGATGGGCCTTATTATTGTCATGTAGATCAGTCTTTTGTAATGAGTTGGAAGTTTAGACCGTTTGTCTAGTAAATGCTGTAATAGTCGGAATCTACGAGCAGTTTCCTGTCTTTTAAGTCTTGTATTAGGATTCCAGGTTAGTCGTTTGTCAAGATGAAGTCCAAGATACCGAATCTGTTCTACAGGGGTAAGAGAATTCTAATTGTAACTTTATAAAATGTAAATTGTAATTGTTAATATGTAACTGTAATTGTAAATTTGTAATTGTAATTCTAAATTTGTAACTTTTTCACTTTGTAATTGTAACTTGGTGATCATGTCAAATGTAATCTATTTTGTATATGGCCCTAGAAAAAAGTAACATCAAAGATTGTTTTGAGACTTTACTTGGGCACATATTATTTTATTTTAATAATAAAACTAGTCTAAAAAAAAAAGTTAGAAAATTTTATATTAAGGATAAGTATTAATATAATATGTTTCATGGTTTTAAGCATTTCGACATTTTTATTGCACATTTCTAAATTTGAAAAACGCTCTGTAATTGTGTACTCCATACACACATCAAAGATTGACGTTAATATTTAAAAACATTATGTAAAAATAAAAAATAATAATGACCAAGATTATTTTTATTATTACAGAGTTAATATAGAATTTAGATGGGACAGCGTAATTCACCAACCCTCTTAAGAACTTGTTAATTACCAGTGAGCAACAGAATTTAAAGTTATTCAAATGACTGCTGTATATTCACATTTATTTTGCATAATTTTTATAGCCTGTAATCCCGCCGAGATTACCGCTAATTATTCCTGAAGCAAAACAAGTGTTTAGGTCATTTATTGTATATTAGCATAGACATTTTTGTATTATAAAAATATAGATGCATAATAATTTCAAGGTATGAATAATGTGAGAGTAAATTTATTTTCGACTTATATGTCACATGTAATCACCCTATTTAAAAACGAAATGAATTCCTAAATAAATCAGTGTTTGAAGAACAAAAGTCAAAAATACGGTTTTCTCGTACATTCTATTACAAAAAGCAGAAGAAGCTAAAAATTCCAAATATCACCTACAGTCAAATATATTTAATTGTATATGGCTCTAGCGAAAAAGCAATATATATTTTATTTATTTATTAAAATTAATTATCCCTAAAGACAAACAAACACTATTACAATAATGTTGCAACAATGTTACACAAATGTGTAAATCGTCATATATTTGATGCGCGGTCATAAGTATGAATTTTTCAGGAGAGCAAAATAAAAGTTCAAACATTATGTAAAATCTAATTAGTGATATTTTTTTAATTGTTATCTTTATAAAACAATATAGTAGTAAGTCTATCTGAAGCATAAAGACCTTATTACCAACCGGTAGCTCTTATTTGATACGACATAATCTCCAAATGCTCAAATAGTGACTTCAGCCCTTATGACCGCGCATCAGAGATATGTAAGATCATCTGGGAAAAAATAAGATGCTATATTGTAATAATTAATAAAAATTGAATTTTTGAATGTATTTGAATATTTAATATTAAATTCAATTTAAAGGTTCATCCTCCCTTCTTCATGAGATAATAGTGGGTGAGTCGCGTTTGTTCTATCCGAAGACGGGTTAATACATCTCTGTAGCAGATTCATGTTTCCGGCCGGAATAGACTAAATTTTATGGTAGAGTTTGGAATGATGTAGAAACTTAAAAAGTCTATCTATGGTAAGTTTGTTATCTTGCAAGATGGAATGGAGATCATCAGGTATATTATATAAAGATTTGAGGGTGTTATAAGCTCGGCATTCTGTCAGAATGTGTTTGACTGTAAGTTCTGTCCCACAAGTTTGGCATAATGGTGGAGGATCGCGGGCCATAAGGTAACCTAAGAGTAGGTTTTAAAAGAGTTCGAGGATGGCGGTGATCATACAGGGTGATTCCAGGGCCTTCTAAATAAAACTTTACTGCCTAATATTTCATCTTACCAAAAATATTATTATTTATTAATGTAATTTTAAACTGTAGAGTTTAATATGCCTAATATAAGATATTACCGGTTATAAGTTATTAACTTTTATACCGGGGTCACACATGTAATCAGGCACGTCAAGAAGATGAAATGGCAACGGGCTGGGGATCTAATAAGGAAGAACGACGAAAAATAGGCTAAGAAACTAACAGAGTGGATCCCTTGGATATGGAAAGGAACCGAGGCAGACAAAGAAGAAGATGGAAGACGAGATAAAGAAGGTAGAAGGAACACTGTGGTCTCGAAAAGCTAAGGACAGAGTATACTGGAACATGATGATAAGTGAACTCTCAGGGAACCAACGTATGGATTGTCCCTGTTAAAGACTCTACTACACCTTTAAAAAAGAAAGTATATAAAAAAAAGTAGATATAAGTATAAATGTAAATAATGCTATTATAAATGTATATAAATAAAGACTATTATTATTATTATTATTAATATAAATAATTATTTTTTTATATATTTAATTCGTATTACTCTAAGATTTTAGGTCGTCAATAATATTGGAATATTGTACACTCATATCAGCTTTAAATTACATGTCTTATTCAAATATTTTGTGATACAAATATATTATATTATTTATTTTACGTTTGTCATTATTTACTAATTATGTATAAAATTAGTACAATGGGTCAATAAATTTGTTGATAAATTATTTATAGAGTTATGATTATTCTAGTATTTTTAATGTTTTTTTTAATATTTATTTTCTTTGCTTTGTCCAATATACAATACAAACAGTCGTAGTAATAATACAATTTTTAAAATTTAGTTGATAAATAAATATCTTGTAACTTGATTTTACCTTTGGAATCTATCAGTATATTCTGGAATGTGGAACTGAAAAATTTTGTTTCCTAGGAAAATGTTTGTTAATTGGAATTGGTGAAATAAGTTTATCTTTAAATGTTAAGAAATTTGCATTCACCTTAAATAAAGTTAATATGTATATAATATTCAAATTATATTTATTGTACAAAATATTTAAATACAATTCAATACTTATGAGGAGCATTTCCACACAGCAATCTCTGACAGACATTTCTAAGATATCTTTTTTTTAGACATCTAAATACTTTCGGACAGTTTTCTAGATATTTTATTTGAGATATCTTAAGAGGGCTAAAAACGGTGCAAACTATGTGGATATAACAATATCGAACAGACACTAGCCATATATTTTATGCTTTAGATTTTGATAAGTATAATACACGTTACAGATGTTTATGTCTATCAGCAATTAGAATTTTAATTTTTTTAAAAATCGAATAGATGTGATCGATAGGATGTATTTAATGAAGTAAAGCCAAATTTTGATTTATTAATTTCTTTTTTTGAGATTTGAGAATTCAACTTTAGTACTAAAATGAATTATTTTTAGAAGTACGATCTATTAGTCTATCGAAAAGTTTTTGGATTTATTTTTGAGAAGTTCATGCGTTAACTTTTGATTGATTGGTCCTCAAGGTATTATTGAAAAATAACAAACAAAAAATAACAGTTTTTTTTTCAAATATGACCAAATAAGTTTTTTTTATAATTGTACCTTTTATCAATATAACTTTGACTTGTACATTAACAATGAAATTTTCAGATTCATGTTTTCCGAAAGGAAATTAGAACAGAAAAAAATGTTTTTATGGAATAAATATTTTATTCAGAATATCAAATTTAGATTTATTACCATAAATGCATATTTATAACATGGTAATAAAAACAAGAGATTTATGAATACCCGCATGTCCTGTTTTCGTTGTACACAATCAACAAGCATAGATTTATAAAACCGAGTTTTTTATTTTTAGTTGATTTTTCTGATCTGGCTTTGGAAATGAAAAAAAAATGCCGTATATTGTATTATGTATATGGTTTCATTTTAAAATAAAATTTATTTCAATGTTGGCAAATCGACAATCAAAAAAAAAAAAAAAGAAAGTAAAATCAGAAGATTAAAATGAAAAAAACAATTCAAAGGAAACAAAAAGTTATTTTGGAACTAATCATTTTGCAGTTTTTAAAATAACGTATTTCAAAATACATTATATAATAAGAAATAAGAAAATAATGAAATAACAATTATCAAGTAATTGTTTCAGTTATATATTTCAATGAATGATTATTCGAAAAATATTACAGGTAGTTATTTAATCAAATTATCTCGTCAAATAATCATTTAATAAATAATTATTATTTCGGAAATAATTATTTTGTGGAATAAATCTTTAATTTATTTGAAGAAAGCTTTAGTTCACCATTGCACATGTCTTCTTTAAATGCACAGGTAAAGCATATCATAAGATGTGGAGTCATACAGGCTTAAGTTGTGAACTAAGGTGTTCTTCCTGATATCGTGTCTTAAAAAAATATTAAATTTTGAGCTAATCGTAAAAGAGAACTCTGGATTTCTCTAGATTTGTTTACTCTTTAGATGAAGCTACGTCCATTTGCTGAAAGGAAGTAGGAAGATACCAGGCGGGATTCAGGGGAGGAAGATCGACAGTCGGTCAGATGTTCAGCCTGAGGAAAAATCCATGGAGTTCAGGATGAAAACACTCCATCCGTTTGTCGATTTCAAGAGTGCCTACGACAGCATTAAAAGGTCCAAGCTATATGAAGCGATGTACGGTCTTGGGATCATTCCCTAACTGGTGCGCCTAATAAGGATGGCAATGGATGAGATGAAATGCTCAGTTCGGATTCTGGGAGACCTCTCACAATAGTACAAGAGCCGGGGTGAAAAAAAGGCAATCTCACCCCAATTTTTGATTACTTTAATGAAAACTAGGTATAATTACTAGTCAAAATTTATGAGTCTACCAACTATAGGTAGGGGGAGGGGGAAATGGTGGCTGTTTCAAAATCTTAAAAAAACATTATTTTTTTTGTTCGGAGCTCTATATATTAAAAATACTAAAAAATCTAAGAGAACATTATTCAAAAACAGTAAATATGCTGAAATTAGCCCTTAAAGAGCTAATCACGTCCAATAGTTCTCGAGATATAGCTTTTTAAAAAGCAAAATTTTTTAAAAATATACTGTAAGATCAGTAGTTAGTAAATTTATTTTGATAAATCTATATCTCAGAAACTATGTGACGTACAGATACTTATTAGCACTTAAATTTAAGCTATTTTAATAGGCTATTATGAAGTTTATGTATGACCTTTACCTTTTTAGTAATAGTAGTTTTCATGATATTTGAAAAAATAAACTCACAAAATGTTAATTTCTAGTTGTTCGTATAAAATGTTGGATTTTTGAAAAAATATATCTCTAGATCTATAAGACGCATATATGTATGCCAACACTCAAAATAAAGGAAATTTAATTTGCTATAAAGTAGTTTATGACACTTATCTTCGTAGGGGTTGTAGTTTTTATGATATTCACATATGAATATAAATTTGGCAAATGAAAATTTGTCCGAAGAATTATAAATCAATTTATTTTAGTGAATTTCATGTAAATTATTACTTCTACGAAAAAAAATTATAAAACTACTTCATAACTCAATAAACTAGCTTTAATTTGAGTGCTAATAGACATCTGTACGTCAAATTGTTTTTGAGATATAAATTTTTCAAAATAATTTCACTAACCACTGATCTTTCAGTACGTCCTATACATTTTTATGAATTGTTGCCTTTTAAAAAGCTATATCTCAAAAACTATTTAACGTAAATAACTCTATTAGGGCTCATATTTTAGCAAATTTACTCTTCTTTAAATGACGTTCTCTTAGGTTTTCTTGTGTTGTTCCTACTTTTTAAGATATAGAGCTCCGAATGAATAATTAGTTTTTTTTATCGCTTTGAAACAGCCACCATTTTGTATTCCCTCTACCTATACTTGGAAGACTCATCATTTTTGACTATTAATTATACATAGCTTTCATAAGGTAATTGAAAATTTGGGTGAGATAACTGATTTTTTTCTCCTCTTGGGCTCTTGTACGACCAGATTTTGAGTGCAGGAGGAGGGTGAGACAGGGTATTTACCCCTGACCCTCGAAAGGTAATCAGGGATTCCGGAATACAAACCTCTGGAACAATAATTGACAGGCTGGTACAGGTGCTGGGATTTTCGATGGTGTTCGCAACTGGTGGCAGGATCCTTGCAGACCCAGAGGCATTTCTGCTGTTCGGTGAGGGAGGTGTGATGCGGCACATAAGGCTGGGCTGACCATGTCGTCAGGTTGCCAGCGGATGAGATCCCGAGGAGGTTGTTGGACTGTAGGCTACATCAGACCAGAGGAAGAGGCAGACCAAGGCTAAGATGGGAAGATACCATCATCAGGGATTTTAGGAAACTTCTGAGCATCCGCAACTGGAGTGAGGCCGCACAAGACAGAGGTACACGGTGAAGGCTCATTGAGAAGGCCAAGGTGCATATTGGGCTGTAGCGCCACGGATAGATAGATTTAGTTCAACAGTGCACTTGTCTATTTTAAATGCACAGGTAAAGCATGCTACAAGATGTGGAGTCATACTGGTTTTAGTTGTAAACTACGGTGTTCTTAGCAGTTAGCCTGATATTGCGTCATAAAAAATTATATTTTGAGCTTATAAAAAATTATATGATCATAGAGAACTCTGGTTTTCTCCGGATTTGTTTTTTTTTTTTTGTAATACATGTGAAATGAGATAAATAGAAATAAATAAAACAAAAAAATATGCATATATCCTATTTTCCCATCGTTAATAAATGTATGTTTAAGAATTAAGTTATTTCATTTAAGCCACTTTTAGATTTATACAGACGTGATGGGGTCAAAAAATGTCGACTTGTAGGGGTTTTCCACGGTTCCTTGGAACAAAGAAAATTCATTTTTAATACATGTACTTCGAATTTTATATTTATAAAGCAGAAAAAAAGGACAAAAGTAAAAAAGCATTTAAAATAAATGATGAGAAAGGTAACAATGCAAACGCAAAACAGATAGATAAAATGATAAAAATTAGAATGTTATGCGTTGGCGTCTTCAGCGAGGTGTACATGGGCTACTACCTCCCCTTCCTAGAAGTAAAAAAGAAATTATTAATTTAATAAAAATTTAGCCGATCATAGAAGCTTCTTTAACCAATCAGTCCAACTCCTCGCTTATTTCCTTCAATTGTAGCCCGACATACAACTCCATTCCATTCTTTGACTAAATGGTAAGTTATTAAATCTGGTTATACGGTTTATACAGCTGACATCCCTACCCACCCTAACAACATACGCTGATCACACTGTCTGTAAACAACGACCCAACTAATGCATCACAAACACTACAGACACACATAACATCTATTGAAGAATGGTGGCAAAACTGGAGAATCAAAATAAATCCTGAAAAATCCCACCAGATCACCTTTACTCTCCGTCGTAAACCTCTACCCTCCTGTCCTACAGTATCCTTTCTAAATACT
>NW_027109837.1:54047-55362 GCF_000696795.3 Halyomorpha halys
TGAAGTACCACCGATGTGTGATTCCTTCCCAAGATTTTCATTACATTTAATTACATTAAATAAGTAATAATAATAAATTAAAAAAATAATTCTTGTTTTGGTTTATAATGTTCTCAATGACATTGGACATCTTTTTAATGAACTTTGAAAAAGGTCGGATTTTTTTTTATAAATGTATTAATATTTAAAGAATCAACCTGGTCGAAATAAAACCATTTCACTGTTTTACAGCATACATCATTTTCCTTCTCGGGTAAATAAAGAATTTCGCCCCGAATTGTTCCACGACTCATCAATTATTCTTCAATTGTTACGACCCAAAATGAAAAATTAAATATTTAAGAATATCACTGTCAAAATAAACTTCTAAAACAATTTTGTTACATCCATGAATAATAACAGATTTTAATAAATATATCATTCTATTTTAAGAAACCCGAAGGTTGAAATAAAACAGTTCCCTGTTCGGCAGAATATATCATTCTGTATCTCCCACTCGTTATATATATTTTTAATTTGCTCCAGCCGAATGAAAGATTAAATATTAACGAGGATCATTGTAACTATGAATGTCGGAAACAATTATGTTGCATATATAAATAATAACGTAGCTATATTTTCTTTTTTATGGTTACATATATGTTCCTTAATTTATTTATTTTTTTTTACAATTGATAGACCGCCAAAAAGTAGACCAGCCCCTTTATATAACTTTAATTTTGTGTGCGTTCTATAGTTCATAATGTATTATTATTTCAATATAGTGTAATAAATATAACTATATAGTGCTTTCTTTTCTATCATAAATGCTCAGGCTTTAAGTTTTCTACTTTCTATATAGTTTGAAATTTTTCAATCTGTAAAGTTTTCAATTCAATAGAGAGACTAAAATAAAATATCACACGGTGATCAATAAAAACTTTGTTATGTAATAGAGATATTTGAAATTTGTTGAATAGTGCATACGATGGCTACGAAAATAAGGATAAGGCTACATACTAGAACATTTTTTTAATGAAAACAGTAAATTACGCTCTTATAATTTCAAAGATACATTTTTTAAGAGGTCCCTCAGTTTTTTGCGAGTTTAAAGTGAATAGTGTTGACATAGCAGCGACTCTTCCAATATTTTTTTAAAGTATTGCTTTGTTTAAGATAGTTTGAATTTTTTTTTTAATTAATCATTTAATGTAATTTACAACTGTACAAAATAATGAAATAGGTAAATATGTAGTATGTTTCATATACACTTGAAAATCTTGGGAAGGAACCACCCATTGGTGGTACTTCAAACATTAATTTAAACTAGAAGGTC
>NW_027109837.1:55412-62355 GCF_000696795.3 Halyomorpha halys
TTTTTTATTTTAGTATGTATGAGATCATTTATCAATATTACCTATTGCCCACAACTGTGTGGCAGATTGTAATATCTATCAATAAATAAATCTATCTAAAATGGGACAAAAAAAAAAAAAGCATTGAATATTTGCATTAGTTACAATTCTCTATGTGCAAGGAATTTTCAACAAGTGTCTTTATGTAAAAATAGTTGAATCATCGCCATATGTTAAATGTTATAGGATTGTGAGCAGCCCTATTTAAAGTCACGTTAGATGTATTACAACATGACTATATTGAAGGAAAAGTGGAATCTGTGAAAGTTTGGCAATTGAGTGTCTTGTTCACCTTCTAATTTGTAAGGAAGAGAATCAAGATGAGCTTATAGACAACTGTCACATTACATTATTATTATTGCGATCCATTGCTTTATTAGTTATAAAAACATCCAAAACAATACTAACACAACTAAAACACAAACTACGAGCAAGTAACCTAACAAAACAAACAAAACGGTGGCGAGCTCATGCTGCGTGACGTCATTTTCCCTTTTAACAGACTCTCAACCATGTTATACGTTATATCGTTTTAACATGGTAAAAGAAGGAAATATTTCTCCATTTAACATAATTTTTTTCCATTTAATACGCTTTAACATGTTAAACTAAAGATCATGAATACCCCTAGCATAACTTAAAATATTGGACATTCTACTTTCCAAGGGACCTATTAACGTAGGAATTGGATAAAATGCAGAGGAATTATGGACAATTATATGAAAAACAATGCTTACCGAAATAATAATAATAAAAAACAAAACAAATAAATCAAGGTGAAATGCATAATACTACATTGCTTGTTACTACGACAACAAACAAATTGCTGACGAGCTCAGCTGGTCTGTTGCGTGAAGCCATTCTCCGTTTAACAAACCTAGTGACAGACTCTCAACCATGTTACATGTTATATCGTTTTAACTTGGTGAAATAAGGAAATATTTCTTCATTTAACATCAGTTTTTCAATTTAACATGTTAAACTAAACATCAAGAATACCCCTTATGAGTATATTTTTTGCGAGTGTTAATTTGTTCAAAATATGAAGTCGTTTTAAACCTTAGATATTTTTTTTTTAAATTGGAGGTTTACATTTTTTAATTTAAAATTAAAAATTTAATTACACATATAATTACCACATATAATTGTGGAGTAGTAACAATAATAAGAATTTGAAGGCTGAAGGTTCAGTAAGTACTTACTGTTTCTTAAATAACGGTTTTACAAGGAGGTGATTTGTTAATGACCTCCCCCCCGCAAAGTGAAAAAATATTAATTTAATAAAAATTAATATTTTATTCAAGTGAATAATAATTTTACTTAGTAATAAAGCACTGTTATAATTTTCTTAAAAGTTTTGGTTTCATTCTCCTTGCTGCCGTGCTTGATGATGATGATGTCTTGCCCTCTTCTAGTTTTGATCCTGAGTACGCCCTTGGACGTGCAGATATCTATTAGCTCTCAATTTGAAGCTAGTTAAATACTTATTATATTATATATATTATTATATTATCCAATTATATTCCATATATTAGTATATGTTCTAAGTTCTGATCAAGAAAAGTAAAAAAATAAAATAAAAGGAAACCTGTTTATTAGTACTATCAGAGAGGTGCTAGTATAGATTACATAGGGTGATCTATGAAGTGGGGAAGTTAGACTTGTAAAGTAGAAGTTTAAAGAGGAACAGAAAAGTATTAGGTACAAATTTAACTATTTTCGTTTATTAGATCATAATTATTTTAAATAAAATATATAATATGAAATAAGCAAATAATAAAATAAGACTTGACATAAATAAGTTTGATATGTACTCATTTAAAAAAAAAAAAAGAAATGAAAAAAGAAGAAGTGAATAAAAAATTTCAAAATCGATTTTTAAGAGTTTTTTCCTTAATAATCCTAATTCCTTCGTAAAATCCTCAATGCTCCTTACTTTGTCACAAATAAAATCATCCATAAAGACCTTAATGTTCCACATGTAACCGATCTAGCCCGAATCAGATATCACTCCTTCCATTATAAACTCCCTAAACATCCAAACCCACTTGTTTCTAACCTTCCTTTTCCATTCCTGACAATCCTCCGAGGCACCTGAAAAGAATGTCCGCGAGACCTGCTAATGTAAAAACCTCATTAGAGTGCTACCAATGGGTAGTTTCTCTACACGCCTGTATCACTCCATAATAATATACACCAAATTTACTAAATATATAATTATTTATAAATATAAATTCCAATAAAGATGAAAAAATTTTTTATTTTTTTTCAGATCATTAGTTTGGATTCCGAACATCACACTCTACTATCCACCAATGCCTTCATGTGGTCGACGCCTCGTCTCCTTTAGAGCGCGGAATATACTGCGCCGGAATATTTTTCGGTGTAGAATATGCTCTTGATGTAGCTTGGCACCTGAGACTGCTTTATCAATGATAGATATCTCAAAGCAAACCACAATGCTTAATATCCGTCCCTCTTCCCGGGTGTTCCTTAAGGTAGTGTCCTCAAAGTAGTATTCTTAATCACATCCTCTACAGTTGGCGTGGATTGTGGACAAACACATCCTTACCAATCCTAGCATTATCCTCATCCAAACATCTCCAATCCCATATCACCACCCTCGAATAATGGTGCCTAAATTAAGGAAGAAAAAATACAAATCCCATAAAATCACCCTTCGTCATAAACCTAACGCTTGCCCTCCAATATCCTTTAGAAATGCTGCTCTTACCCCTCTCGAACAGTTCCACTCCCTTTAACTACATCTGGACAAACGACTAACCTTGAATCCTCATACAAGACTGAAAATAAACTGCAAGTCAATTCCGACTATTGTAAGACTTACTATACTAACGGTTTAACCTTCTAATACATTACAAGAGACTAATCTGCATTATCACTATAAGGACTGTCTGCACATACGGAATTGAGCTTTGAGGCTCCACTAAACCTTCGTATTCCTCTCGTATCCTATCCTTACAGTCCAAAATCCTCAATGCTCCTTATTTTGTAACAAATAAATTCATCCATAATCTAGCACTAACCAGATATTAATTCTTCTATTATAACCACCCAAACGCACTAACCTTCCTTCCTCCAATGAAGAAATCTTAATAGATTGCTACCAGTGGGAAGTGTTCTGAAGCCTGATTATACCATTTTAATCCAATATAAAATTGTCTAGGTGTACTATAATTTCAATACATTTGTAACTGTCAAAAATAAATTTTAAAAAAAATGTTTTTTATTAAACATTATACGAGGAAATATTTATATCAAAAGTTGTATCTCCATAATAAACTTCAAGAGAGAAGTGGTACGTCCATATGTCTTCACTTGATTGCATTTACTGTAGCAGGATAAATAGTGATTTTTTTATATATACGAATAATTTAGCGGGTATATCACTAACAAAATAAAATGTTAAAAATTTGCAGTGAGCTAAACAATAAGATACTTCTTTGATTGTAATCTTTTGGTATGCGTTATTTTACTTGGAACGTAGAATAAACACCATTAAAGCTCATTTAACAATGATTTAAGAAAAAAATAATAAAACAAAGTCCTAAAATATAATAATAAAAATAAACTAACAATAGCTTCAGAACAAATTGCAAACACATAGTTGAATAAAATAATATATTGTAGCTCAGATATTATTTAAAATTAACTAAAGTCCTCAGTCTGCTTAAATCTTAACTATTATCCAGTTGGATAAAAATAACTTTTAACTCGCTACAGTTCCTACTCTAATATTCTACTAAAATGCTACTCATGGACTCAGTATTGTAAATTATGCACTGAACTAATTTAATCATGTGAAATGCTACAAGCATTGCACATCTCTGCGTCAGTGTATAAAGAAAATTTAATCTGATTGTATCAATTTAAATAATATACGAGCTAAAACTTTTTTTTATTTCTTTATTATTAGTAGATAATTGCAATTTTATTTATAGTAATTGAGTATATATTTGTACATTGGCACATAATGAAATGTTTTAAGACAATTTGAGCATTTCATTGACCACACCCAGATCTTTTATTTAAAACTTATTTAATTATCTGTTTACTGTTGTATGTTGTATTACTACTGATTATTGTTCTATTGAAGGCATATTTGACGACGGGAATACTTTATGCAAAGATTTACAACAAAAGTTCCATCTGCATTTTACACTGACAGAGAGTAGGCAAGTTTTTTGCCTGTTGGTGAAATGCATTCATGTATTTTAGTTGTTGTTGGTTTTATTGTACATAAATATACACAGATTAGATACCATAAATTTACTCTGCAAACGTACAGCTAAAAGTTTGCTTACCTGTCCATAGCATATTCGTAAAATAACCAAACGCTGGATTACTTTAAATTCTCGAGAGATAATAACCTCACTTAACATTGTGTAGAATCCTTTTTGGGTTAGAAGAGACTGCAAAACTCTTGCTTAAGACTAAACTGCCAACAATCTCGGCAAAGCAATTACCTAATTATATCCTTGTAGGAAATAAAGTATGGATATACTTCAAGTCGGCTTGAACTTTATGCTTCCCTAAGTAAGGACTCCACGTTGAGCTGGACTTAATGCCCACTCATGCTCCTATGGATTCCCATCCGCTGGAGGCTGACGTTATACTGCCAAGAAGATATATTGCTCCAGGCTGGGCTTTTTATGGAGCTGGAGCCTCCAGTCGAGGGCTGATGGAGTACAGGATCGATTGATTCAACGTTCATAGAAATAAATAGATACACGGGTACTGAACCGCATTATATAATGAAATTAATTTTTAGACTATGTTTAAATATAACCAAAATATATATTTGTATTTTGTAGTATTATATTTTTGTAATAAATAAGCATTTTTTTTTCAAAAGGAATTTTTATTATACAACACTTCTAGTTTTTTTTTTTTTTTTTTTTTTAAATAAAACCCTTTTATATTGTTATTTTCATTTATTTTTTCGGGCAACTGTGTCCATTCTCAAACTACTGTATGACCTATGTACATTCATGTGATTCATATTTTAAGCTAAAACTGAATCAGGCATATATGCCTATGACGCCATCGGAGGATATTGACTTATCAATGGTATCCTAAACTCCAATTCCATATCACATTGCTCGAAGAACGATATCATAACATGAGAAATAAAATAAAAATAAACATTGTATTTTCAGTCTATTATAAAATGTTTTATATAGAATATCTGTTCTCATCAAAACGATATTACAACATATTAGAATATTGATTTATTCAAAAACTAAATCATGTGATCTTTCTGAATCTGAATTGCACTCCAACTTAAAATATTTTTAAAAAACAATCATACCGAATATTTTTTTAAATATTTCAATCAAAAGTGTTAGTAGTTCTTTACATAATATAAGTTAACTATTTTTGTTCTCAGATAATATTTATAATTGAGTCGTCTTTATAATTCTATATATAAATCCAACGTAAAATCCTTGATGCTCCTTATTTCGTCACAAATAAACTCATTCACAAAGACCTTAACATCCC
Organism: Halyomorpha halys; assembly: GCF_000696795.3. Taxonomy (NCBI): domain Eukaryota; kingdom Metazoa; phylum Arthropoda; class Insecta; order Hemiptera; family Pentatomidae; genus Halyomorpha; species Halyomorpha halys. The sequence goes on from NW_027109837.1 coordinate 60,975, forward strand.
ATTCATTGCAGAATTGGCCCAACACAGATATGCGTCTTTTCATTCCAAACTCCTTAACCATCCTAACCCATTAATTCTTAATCTTTCATCCTTAACAATCCCTAATAATCCTCCGAGGCGTCCGAAAAGAAGATGGCCACGGGACGTTCTGATTTAAATTAATGTTTGAAGTACCACCGATAGGTGGTTCCTTCCCAAGATTTTCAAGTGTATATGAAACATACAACATAATTACTTATTATATTATTTTGTACAGTTGCAAATTACATTAAATAAATAATAATAATAATAAAAAATTGGCATTAGATATCTTTTTCTGAATTGCACTCCAACTTAAAATATTTTTTTAAAAACAATCATACCGAATATTTTTTTAAATATTTCAATCAAAAGTGTTAGTAGTTCTTTACATACACTATATATTATAAGTTACCTATTTTTTTTTCTTAGATAATACTCATAATTGAGTCGTGCTTATAATTCAATATATAACCTCGTCTAGGATTTTATTGTGGGGGCTACATTACCAAAGTGTTACGTCAAGTGTAAGTCATATACAGATTCTGAACCGTTACTTTAAAAATTAGATATTTTAAATTTATTTATATTTGAGACGTTCAGTAATCAGAGTGCTTAAGCACAATTTAAAAAACAAATTAAATCTGTATCACTACAACCCATGAAGGGTCAGGGGTCAGTACTTAGTAAGGAAGTAGTGTTACTAAACCAAGGGTTGTGCAAGGAGGTGGTTTAGTGAGAATCGGGTTCGACAGTGAGATTTTTACCCGCTTCATGAGGTTTGTGTGGACCCCGGAGAGCTCTCGAACCCAGATTATAATTATCTGTCACAGCCCGATTCGAACCCGACTCCTTGGAGTTAGTAGTACATTGCCTTACCAATGAGCTACCCACTTACACAATGTGACTATTATTTTTAGTAAATACTCATGAATCGCTAAAAAAAACAAAAAAACAGGTGATTGTATAAAAGCTTTTAAAATCTACTTGGAAAAAATCATTGAGCAGAAAAAAACAAAAAAATACTCTAAATATCTTTCTTTTTTTTATATAGCATACATAAATTTGAAAAAATGTACATTAAGTGTTCATGATCCAGTGGTAAAATTATTCAGAAGATATAGATAGTCCCAACAAACCCAACTTTCTATTGATTGTCAAAGTTTCGATTGATAAGGCTGTTATTCTGGATAGAAATGTACATTTTGCTCAATGAACCAACAAATATTGGTCCACTGTTGTACAACTCAACCCTTCATAACAGCCTAGAAGAAAACCCACATTGTGTATCCTTCTGATCAACGTACAGTCAATCAAATGCATGATTGTAGGTATGTATGTTTCTTTTTTTTTTTTTTTTTTT
>NW_027109837.1:64500-65073 GCF_000696795.3 Halyomorpha halys
TGCTAAAATATCTTAAAAAGTAGGAACAACCCAAGTAAACCTAAGAGAACGTCATTTAAAGAAGAGTAAATTTGCTAAAATATGAGCACTAATAGTAGCAGAAGTGCTTACCGCTCTCCCCCCCTCCCCCCCGACAAACTTCTCAAATCTAAAGAATATTAGTTTTATATTTATTTATTCATACAAGACTGAAAAGACAGGAATCTGTTCGTCGATTCCGACTATTACAACATTTACTAGACAAACGGTCCAAACTTCCAATCCATTACAAAAGACTGATCTACATGACTAGTATACGGCCTATCTGGGCTATGGGGCTCCACTAAACCATCTAATTCCTCACTAATCCAATCCTTACAGTCCAATATCCTTCGTAAAATCCTTAATTCTCCTTACTTTGTCACAAATCAAATCATCCATCAGGACCTCAATGTTCCCTATGTTGCCGATTTGGCCAGAATCAGATACCAATCCTTCGATGATAAACTTCCCAACCACCCAAACCAACTCGTTTCTAACCTGGCTTCTCCTTCTTTGCCTAATAATCCTCCTAGGTGTCTGAAAAGAAGACTT
>NW_027109837.1:65123-65515 GCF_000696795.3 Halyomorpha halys
TCTAAGTGTAAATAAATATAGTAACTGAAAATTAATGTTAGTTATTAATTCTTTAATAATTTAGGCGGTTAAAATACATCGTAATTTAGGTATCGCAATCTTTTTAAATCAAACTGTCTACTTTTATGATTGTGCTTGGTTCATTCTTAGGGAACAGTTGGAGATATTCGCGTTTCAACGAGTGCATTATGTCACTCATCTTAACGAGATTGAACCAGATAGTAGAAGAGCCCAAGAGGAGAAAAAAGGCAGTTATCTCACCCTAATTTTTGATTACTTTAATGAAAACTGTGTATAATTAATAGTCAAAACTGATGAGTCTGCCAAGTATAGGCAGGGGGAATTAAAATGGCGGCTGTTTCAAAGCGATAAAAAAAAAACTAATTTTTCAT
>NW_027109837.1:66550-79871 GCF_000696795.3 Halyomorpha halys
CAATTCTTTAAATAAATATCGATTTCCGTTACACTTTCATTACTAGTGCATATGAATTAAAACGTGAGTAGAGATTCAAAGAACTTTCGATCTCAGTCAATTGGATTCAGCATTATAAAAATAACTAACTATCTTTAATAAATCTCTACATCAATACAGTAAAAAAAATAATGAAAAGTAGTTAATAAATATCTTTTACTTTTATATTATTTTTAATTTACTGTTAGAAGTCAATCATACAGTGGGTCAAAAAAGTATTGGCATACTTAATTTTTCATTATTAAAAAAAATTTTCATAAACAATATTTTTAAATAAAATTTTCATATATACACATTCTTGTATAAGCAATATTAAACATTTAAAAAATTAATAAAGAAAAAATCGTTTTTAGAAAGTCAAAAAAGTATAGGCACGCTTTTAATTATGTAAATAATATTTAATTGATCCGAACTGGATGCAACCGATATTTTGTGATCATGCCAAGATTTTAGGTTACTTCATGACTAATTTCACCTTATTCCTCAGACAATATTTCCTTTAGCATTTTTTTTTAAAAATTATTTATTCTTATATTCCAGTAGATACCATAAGTGTTCTATATCATAAATGTCCGGAGGTTGTGGTGAAATTTACAGTTGCCTTGTACAGACCCCACTCTTTTGTTTTGTTAGTCGTGTGCTTTGGGTCATTGACTTGTTGGAAGATAAAAGTAGAAGAGTCCACGAGCAGAAAAAAAGCAGTTATTTTACCCTAATTTATGATTAATTTAATGAAAACTATGTATAATTAATAGTCAAAATTGATGAGTCTGCCAAGTATAGGTAGAGGGAATAAAAAATAGGGGATGTTTCAAAATGTTAAAAATAATTAATTTTTTATTCGGAGCTCTATATCTTTAAAACTACCAAGAACAATAGAAAATCTAAATATATAGAAAAAATGTTGTATGGAACGTACTGAAAGATCAGTAGTTAGTAAATTTATTTTTAAAACCCTATATCTCAAAAGCCATTTGACGTACAGATGTATATTAGCACTCAAATTAAAGCTAGTTTAATTTACTAAGTAGTACGAACTAATGCAAGTAGGTCCTTCGTTGGAGTAGTAGTTTTCATGATATTTGGTAAAACAAATTGATTTATAGTATATAACAAATTTTTATTTGTCAAATTTATATTCATAAGTGAATATCATAAAAACTACTACCCCTACGAAGATAAGTGTAATAAACAACTTCATAGTAAGTTAAATTTACTTTATTTTGAGTGCTGGCAGACATATGTGCGTTTTATGGGTCTAGAGATATATTTTTAAAAATCAAACATTTTATACGAACAACTAGAAATTAACATTTTGTGAGTTTTCTTTGTCAAATATTATAAAAACTACTACTTCTACAAAGATAAACATTATTAACTATTTTATAGCAAATTTAACTAGCATTAATTTGCGCAGAAAGAGATCTGAACGTCCTATAGTTTCTGAAATAAAGTTTTCATAAATCAAACTTATTGTCCGAAAAGAGAGAGAGAGAAATACTTTATTCATCTTATTCATCTATGCTGCCTAAATACATCAGGTTACTATATCACACAGCATACTAATCAATCCCTAATCGGACATACATAAATTACATATATACATGGTATAATAAAATAGAAAGAAAACAATTTTTTTCCCTACAGTTTCCTTTTACAATCAATCAAAATTGATTGTAAAAGAAAACTGTGTATAGACCAAAGTCTATACATCAAATACAAATATTTCAATTCAATTCATTCCTTTTTTTTAATAAAAAATAAATTAATTTATTTGAGGAAATATCATGAAAACTACTATTCCTACGAAGGTAGGAAGGTTACAAACTACTGTATAGTACATTAAACTAGTTTTAAGGAATATGATCCGGGTGCGGTCAAAAAAAAAAAAAATTCAAATAGTAGAAATATACTATTTTAATGAGCCAACGTTTCGCCCCACGTTGCAGGGCTTCTTCAGGGCTGGACAGTTCCAGTGACGAGGTGATGACGTAACAATACGGCGGTTAAACAGACGAGCACTGCGGCGGATATTGCCGTTACTAGTGTTTGTATCTTGAGGGCCCCGTGTTTTTTTGTGACATACTGGAAGATTATTGATTGACCGTGTGTAAAGATAAAAGGAATATGGTCCGGGTGCGGTAAAAAAATAAATTCAAATAGTAGAAATATACTATTTTAATGAGCCAACGTTTCGCCCCACGTTGCAGTTTTTTGACCGCACCCGGACCATATTCCTTTCATCTTTACACACGGTCAATCAATAATCTTTCAGTAAACTAGTTTTAATATGAATGCTAATAGACATCTGTCCGTCACATAGTTCCTGAGATATAGATTTCTCAAAATAAATTTAAAAAAGGCTATACCACCAGTTTTATTAGGGCTAATATTTCGGAAAATTTACTCTTCTGTAAATAATGTTGTTTTAGATATTCCATCTAACATAGATAGAATACTCAGTTTAGCATATACACACCAGTTTTGACTAGTTATCATACATAGATTTGATTAAAGTAATCAAAACTTGAGGGGAAATAACTCACTTTTTTTCTTCCCGGTTCTCGTACTATAGCTTCGATCCACAGCTTTTCAGCAGTACTTTTAACATTATTCAGCCAAATGACTATATATCTTTCAACATTCAAAATACTGTCAATAGTGCCCAAGTTTCCTGTACCACGACATGCAACCCCAAATTTGAGCACTTCCACAATCCATGTTTCACTGAGGATCTCACATGTCCTGTTTAAGTTACTTCCCAACACCAGGGACAATAATATTAAAACAAGGAAGACAAAAATGTAAACAAAAAAGATAAAATACTAGGAAAATATAAATGCTTACTTCCCAATATGAGCGCAATGCTCAAGGATACACCTCTCTCGTGTTAAAATTAAACCAGTCTTCCCGAACTTTTAAACAATATTGTAAAAACTACTGAAGCTTATTTCTAATATATTCGTTATTTTTTTTGGCAACTAAGTCCTTTAGAATATAATTTAATTATCAATTTTTTTTTTAAATTACCTTGTTTTAGTTATGTCTTTATAACAAACATATAACGTTGGCTGAGCTTTATTGTTACTCTTGTTAATCCTCATTACTTACTTATTGAAAGAAACAGGACTTATTTGTTTTGGCTGGAGCTTATGATAAACATCTGAAACTCTGCCATTACTTTTTTATCATAATTTTAAACTTAGATTTGAATTCCAAGCATTAATAGCTCATGATGAAAGGAATATGGTCCGGGTGCGGTCAAAAAAACTCAAATAGTAGAAATATACTATTTTAATGAGCCAACGTTTCGCCCCACGTTGCAGGGCTTCTTCAGGGCTAAAAAAAGATACAAACACATAGTGTCAAAAAAACTCAAATAGTAGAAATATACTATTTTAATGAGCCAACGTTTCGCCCCACGTTGCAGGGCTTCTTCAGGGCTAAAAAAATTAATAGCTCATAAAATCCAGTTCTTAAGGGCCACTTATGAAGTAAATTCTAGTTCGGTAAAATATCTTAATACTATTGAATTCTTTTTTTTTTATTTACCATATAAATTATAATCGCCACGATGACATTATAATCGCCAGTCCTATCAGATGCCAATGGATATGGAATTAAGAGAGTGGATGTAAACGCCATCTGTTGAGCATTTTACGAACAAAGGTTCCCGCCTGGCCGGCTTTTTCTTATATTCTTTCTACTATGAAACGATATCAACTATAAAAAATATTTATATTTAATTTAATTAAATATAAATAAATCTGAAACAAATGTCAAATACTAAAAAATTTAATATTTTTGAAGCATAAAGGAATTAGCACGTTCAAAATCATTTCATTTTGAACTAAATATAAAATAATTTGTTGAGAAGATACCTGCATGCTTACCTTCTTCACGACTGAATCTTATATCTCGACCGACATAAACCAGAAGATTCTAAAAATTATGATTATATTATATAAGACATTATTTTCATTTTTTTTTTTATATGTTGAAGTATTTTTATTATAGTAATGCCGATGAAACTTACTTCATAGGACATCATAATTATAGTTTGTGAGTAATTTTATTCATATTTTTAGGGATTATATTAATTTTATATATATTTTTTTAATTATTGGACATTTTTTGATTTATTATATTCCATGAGTTCGTATTTTTTGATTCATACATACACCTTAAAGGTACTATCAAAAGAATAAATAAATGCTGGCACGTGTACATTAAAAATGTTCTAGAATTGATGATATGAATACATAAAGCTTCTAGCTTCTGAATTGAATATGATTACTTTACGTTTATTTATACAACGAGTCGTTTATGATAATACCTTATAACCATTCTGTTTAAATGCCACTTTTTCTATTTAGATCTAAATACTTTTTATGTTGAGTTTGCATCATGCTCTTTAAAATACCATCGTAGACACACCGTGTACATGCAGTGGGTTCAGGCGCTTTCCGGAGTCCATCGAGACATAAATTTTATTTATTAAAGTAATCCCATAGTTATTCCTTAGATGTTCAAGGTATCAGTGTAGATATACAAATTTAAAAATATATTTCTAGCTGCTATTAAATATTATTCAGAGTATACCATTTAAATTCTTTCAATTCTTGGCCTCTATAGGGATAATTATTAATTAGGATTATTAATTTCATATTCCTTGGAGTTGGTAGCTCATTAGTAACACTAATGCTACTAACTCCAAGGACCTGGGTTCGAATCTGGGGTTATGTATAACTAAATCATTATTTACACTATTCATCCACAAAACCAGGGTTTATTATATTCTTCCTAATCTAAACATTAGGAGATCATATTATATTTTCTTTTAGATCATTGAACTATTACGACGTGGTTGAAATTTGGAATTAATGAAATATGTCAAAAAGGAAAATCATGACCTTCATATCCCTTTTGTCCTTGACCTCTACCAAACAGATTCTCAGGGGATAGAGTGAGCTCGGGGATCCTCAAGTCGATAGTGTGAATATTGTATATAGTAGTGTAAATGTGACCCGTGATTATTTCCTATATTTATTTTAATTATTATTATCGTTTTTTCTAGGTCTACATGGTTTGATTATGTTTTTTTTTTTTTTTTATTTATTTAAAGAGAGATTTTATTTATTTGTATGTATTTTTAAAATTTATTTATTTATTTTTATTCTTATTTTATTATTTTTTTTTTAATTTTAGTATGAATGTGATAATTACTAATACCAATTGCCCAACAACGTTGTGGAAGATAAATAAAGTTTTGAAATTGAGTTAATTTAAGAAGGAAAAATAAGGTACTGAATATGTTGAGAGTTGCATTGCCTCTTGCAAGTAAATACACTATTTCAATAGTACATTGAATAGTAACTACTCCTCAAATAAAGGAATGAAACCTAGATACTATTTAAATCGATTTGTTGTAGAGAATCGATTGTTATCAATCATTATTACCTTATTAATAAATTGGTATTAAATCCTGCTTTTGTCTGAAATTTAGGAGATCGCACAATATTTATCTTTCCATATCTTTCAGAGTCTGACACCAGAATCTTTCATTCCAATAGTTAAGGTGTATATTTTCAATACCGGTGTTCAGTTACAAAAATTGAAAAAAAAAATAATAAATTGAAATTAGGTGAACAGGTTTATTTATTATAAAATTATACAGGCTTATTTATGATAAATATTAATAAATAAAATTTGTTTCTGATTTTTTTAGGATAAAGTGATGAATTCTAGATTCATAAAACAAATTTATATTCAATTAGTTTTTTGAAGAAATGTAAAAATAATATGTTCATAATAAGTAATCAGATTACCATTCAATTGTATTAAAAATATAAATTTATTAAAAATTTAACCTATGATGTGATATCTAAACAGATTATCATTCAGTATTTATTGAAACTATAAATTCATTAAAATTATCTTTGATGTGATATTTAATTTGATTACCATCCAATTTATTTTTAAAACTATAAATTCATTAAAAAATAAAAGATCAAGGATGCTATTTATAACTAAAATTTATTTATTGATAGTTTTTAGAACATATTAATTTAAAAACTTTTCGTATCAATTATAATAATCTTAATTACGAAACCACCTAATTTTTTCCAGAAATAAAGTCGAGAGATAATTTGAAGATGCATTTGTTATCTTTAGTTATGTCGATAGATACTTTGTTAACGGCCAATAGAAACAAAAGGAACAAACATAAAGGCTCATACATTTTATTTTAAATAAAAACATTATTTATGAGATTTAGGACTTAAAGTCATGTTATCAATTTATACTAATTTTAAAGGAGTAAAATATTAATTCTAAATTGTTTTAATTTTATTTTGTTAATTATAAACTATTTTTATGAAAATTATAGTCATTTATATTTTATATTTCATTTTTGGTTTGGGTTTAAATTGAATCTAGACCTGACAAAACAAGATGCAATAGATAAATAAAAATACTAAACATACGTATGTCGATTAATAGGACTTGAAGAATAGTCGAACGCCATCTACCGCTTACTGTTGGCACTAAAGAGGTCTCGTCTCACTCAACAGTCCAATACAAGTGCTCACGAATGTCTTTAAAGTAAAAATTCAAAACATAAAGTTTTTAATAAATAATACTCGTTCGTAGCTTGTGTACTTCAAATACTGAACTACAGAATTTAAAAATGTATTTATTTATTATTATTATTACATTCTTCGTAAAAGAGGAACTAATTTCGGCAAGCAATTGACTGAATAAAGTTTAGGTATAAAGAAAAATCGACAGATTCCGCTGACATCACAGCTCTTTTCCTTGGTTTCATAAGTTTCGTACAAAAAAATTCTATTTATTTTTCTATATAAATCTCTTGCAACAAAGCTATTTAGCTACAAAATAAACATTACTGCCATCATTTAGCAATATACAGATCTGTGACTGTGGTATGACATAGTACATAGTAATTTTTGATTACTTAATAGAAAACTAGGTATAATTATTAGTCAAAATTGATGAGTCTGCTAAGTATAGGTAGGGGAATAAAAAATGGTGGCTGTTTCAAAGCCTTAAAAACATTATTTTTTTATTCGGAGCTCTATATCTTAAAAATAACTAACACTAGAAAATCTAAAAAAAAGATTATTTATAGAAAAGTAAATTTTCTGAATTATTAGCCCTAATAGAGCTATTTACGTCCAATAGTTCTCGAGAAAAAGCTTTTTAAAAGCAACATTTCATAAAAATGTTGTATGGGACGTACCAAAAGATCAGTAGTTAATGAATTTAATTTGAAAAATCTATATCTCAAAAACCATTTGACGTACAGATGTCTATTAGTACTCAAATTAAAGCTAGTTTAATGAGCTATAAAGTAGCTTATGAAGTTTATTTTCGTAGGAGTAATAGTTTTCATGAAATTTGCTAAAATAAATTGATTTATAGTTGTTCGGACAAATTTTCATTAGCCAAATTTATATTCATATGTGGTTTTCATAAAAACTACTACCTCTACAAAGATAAGTGTCATAAACTACTTTATAGTAAGTTAAATTTCCTTTATTTTGAGTATTGGTAGACATATGTGCGTCTTATGGTTTCCAAAATAAAGTTTTTCTTAAATCAAATTCTCATGGTTATTAGATGTTGAATGTTGGATTTCAAAAACTATAAGTGAATTTATTTTAGCAAATACTATGACAACTACTATTCGTATGAAGATAAAGGTCATAAATTACTGTATAGTACATTCACTAGCTTTAATTTGAGAGCAAATAGACATCTGTACGTCACATAGTTCCTGAGATATAGATTTCTCAAAATAAGTACACTAACTCCTAATCTTTAAGTACATTATTATGAAAAATTACTTTTTAAAAAGTTATATCTCGAGAACTACTGAACGTAAATAACTCTATTAGAGCTATTATTAATGCAAATTTACTCTGCTTTAAATAATGTCGTCTTAGGTTTCCTAGTATTGTTTGTAATTTTAAAGATATAGAGCTCCGATTGAAAAATGAATTTTTTTTAACGTTTTAAAACAGCCCCTTAAATTTGTATTCCTCCTACCTATACTTAGCAGACTCACAATTTGGACTATTAATTGTAAATAGTTTTCATTAAAATAATAAAAAATGGGGTGAAATAACTGCCTTTTTTCTTCCCGACTCTTGTACTATAAGGGTTAGCCGCCCAATTCGGCTCCATAAATCTGGAAAACATTTTTAAAAATTTTTGATAATTTCACCTAAGCATTTTGAGACTTTTTTTTTAAATTATTGATTTTTCTATACTATTTAAAATCAGTATACAGATAATTAACATGAAATTAATAAAATATTAATGTGTAAGATTACATTATGTTTACATAAATGAAAACTTGTTTTTTTCACCAAAGTAAAGTTTTTGTAATTCTAAAAACCCACTTTAATCCTAAGTCTTTTCAAATTCTAAGGTTAAAAAAAAATATTATTAATATTGTCATAAAGATAATATATTACTCTCATAATAGTCATATCATTGTGTATTGTTAACGTTTAGTTCAGTTTTCATCTTTAAATATTGAACCATGCTATAGCTAAAAAGTCAGCGTTTCCATGATTACATACATCATCAAGTCTAAAATCTACAAAATCACATTAATACTGCATAGAAATAGTAGAATTCATAAGCGAATATAGATTAACCAAAAATGAGATATTCTTCGACGGGCCAACATATACTCTCATTTTCAAATATATGCTGAGTTTTGTTTTAGTATTACTATTTATGAAGACCGGTGGTTTCTACCACATACACTACCCTATCTCCATCCATCTTAAAGCGGTGGGACTTCACGTAGTTATTGTACGAGGTAGTTAACAATCTGCAATAGGTCACTGTTATATTTCTTGAATATTGGCGTTGTTTCTACAAGTGTCTTAGTTTAACAGGACCCGTTGATGATCTTATAATCGCCGATTGATAACTTCCTTCTTGAAGTGAAGGTGGATTGTGGAAGAAATGGAAATTTGGGGCAGACCGTATTTAGAATGAAACGCCGGAAGGAAAACAGGACCAGCTAATTACTGAAACGCAGTCGTTAAGTCCTTATAAAATTATTTTCTAGGAACACAATGGCTAATTAGGAAGAGGATCTCAGTGATACTGCCCAGAGAATAAAGGACGAAAAGAACCGTCGTCGGTTAGTGATGGGTCGTTAGCTACGCCACCTTCGTCTCAGGAGTATCTTCGTCCCAGTAATGTCTAAATGTACTCATAAATAAGGAATAATTGAGAGTTATTAGAAAACACTTAAATGGTTCTTTTTACAGTCTTAAAGAAAAATCAACAAAAGCTGATTAAATGAGTGCAATATTATTTTTTTTTTCATTACGGCATTCTTTTTTGGCTTAATAACTTTCGCGGCAATATTATTGGGCTAAAAAATATCGTGGCAACCTTGTCGAGCTAAATAAAATATAAAAAATTCACAACAACTCTGTATACAGTGGCAGGAGGGGGGGGGAGAACAAAGAATATGCTGCATATTTTCTATTTTTTTTTTTTAATTATTTATTTATTGATATTTACAACTGTATACACATATATACAACAAGTATATTTGCTGTAGGTGACATAGTAACATGATAAAAACATGTGGAGAATCTACCCACTGATAGAACTCCAATAACATTTCTAGAGAAGAAGATCTCGAGGTCATCTTCTTTTCAGACGCCTAGGAGGATTATTAGGTAATGAAGGGGAAGCCAGGTTAGAAACAAGTGGATTTGGGTGGTTGAGAAGTTTATTATGCAAGGAACGGTATCTGGTTCTGGCCAAATCGGTAACATATGGAATATTAAGGTCCTGATGGATGACTTGATTTGTGACAAAGTAAGGAGCATTAAGGAAGGAATGATATATGGTTCGGACTATATCGGTTACATATGGAACAATTAGGTCTTTATGGATGGTTTTATTAGTAACAAAATAAGGACCATTAAGGATTTTACGAAGGATTTTGGACTGTAAGGATTGGATTCTGGAGGAATTTGATGGTTTAGTGGAGCCCCAAAGCTCTACTCCGTATGTCCAGATAGGCCTTATAATAGTAATGTATATCAGTTTTTTGTAATGGATTGGCAATTTAGACCGTTTGTCTAGTAAATGTTGCAATAGTCGGAATCTACGAGCAGTTTCTAGTCTTTTTAGTCTTGTATGAGGATTCCATGTCAGTCGTTTGTCGATACGTAGTCCTAAGTAACGGATCTATTCGACAGGAATAAGAGGGGTATTATTAAAGGATATTGTAGGGGAAGAAGTCATGGGTTTACGTCGAAGGGTAAATGTGATTTGGTGGGATTTATTGGAATTTATTATTTTCTATTTAAATTTTTATACTTTTTTTATTTGTTTTTTTTTTGTAATATTTCGAGAAAGTAGAATTAGCGGCATCCACTTAAGGAACTGTTGTTGTAGAGAATGCACAATAAAGCAGTTAACAATAATATAATTGTTCTCAATATGATTGTTTTTATATTAGAATGTTATGCTGCCTGGATGCTTTTTACGTTTAAGGAATGTTCTGCATATAAACACTCTTTTACTCGAAGTCACAAATCATTCTTACCTTATAGCATCATATGTAGGAGGATATAATGAAATGTATGACTTTTTATTTTTATTCATTTAGAAATTACATCAAATATGGCCCGACCAGACGTCAACATCGATTAGTCGGTGCCAAAATAACACATAAAAATAGTCGCCATAAGTGAAATTTATTAATTGCAATTATGACTATTATGGCGTTGTGGAGGCTACTACAATTTATAAGGTATATCATTACAATATGAATTGATCTCTAGTGATAAAACTAATAATTTAATTAGTAAATACTAAAAAAGTATAATAATTATTAAAAAAAATAAAAATCTGTACCGCTACAACCATGAAGGGTCAGAGTTCAGTACCTTGTAAGGAAGTATTGTTACTAGACCTACGGTTGTGCAAGGAGGTGATTTGGTCAGAATCTCGCTCGAACGCCAGATTTTTACCCAATTAAGAGTACCCAATTTAAGAGGCTGAGTGGACCCCAGGAGAGTTCCAGAACCCATAGGAGTTGACTCACGGTTAAAGTGAACCAGAAAACAATTCTGCTCAGCTGGATTAGAACTCGGATCCTTGGAGTTAGTGGCCACGTGTATAAAAAAAAATAAAAATAAAAAATAATGCTGCAAATTTACAATTAGTGAATTAATATAATAATTAGAATACGATAAAAATAAGAATCTATTATCTAATATTATCTAAATAAATAATACCTATAACTAAGCACCCAATCGAAATATAATGAAAATTTTATGGAGTTAAAAAAATACAGGCAGATATAGCCATTTTGTAAATCTAAATCAGTTATTGAGAAGTATGAAAGTACTCACATTCAAATATTTCTTGTGGCTGATTTATTTGTTTGTTCTTCTGGTACGCGATTGAACAAATAAAGTTTGAAGTACGTTTACCAGATATATACATACATTTACATCATCCATACATATAAATATACATCATCTAGTGCAAAATATCTGTTTTGTTTTTTCTGCGCTTAGTATTGGGCATATTTGTTTTATATAAACTCATTTTAAGACAAATGACTATTCATTAATGTGTATGTTTCTCGAAATTTATCACAGATTCTGTGATATGGTGTTAGTCGGAAGAATGAAAAATTAAAAATGCGCTTTACAAAACTGTAAAAAGGTTTAAAAAAATAATTGGCGTACGTGATATAGTTTAATTTAAAATGCGTTCTTTTTCCAAAGAATGATAATTTATTCTTATAATGATAGTGAGGTATTCGAACTTGGTTTTGACATGTTGTAGAAATATGATTTCCTACATTTCTTTAGTAAATTTATTACCTCAATGGTTTACTTCCTGTAAAGCAATTATACTGTATTTAAAAACAAAACTAGAACCTTTCCTGTTGCGAAAGACGCAAATCATAGAGAGCGTTTGCTGGAATGGACCAATGGTTCGCTGAGCAACCTCCGCATCCATTGTTCATGTGTCCTTGTACTCCTTGCCCTTAATAATCGTTCTTCTTGTTGAGCTGTCGGCGGTGGGTGTGGCACGCCAATGACATGCCAGATGTCACGGCTGATTGACATTCCAGTATCGCCGATATCTTGAAGGGCGAAGGTGGAGTTCGTTAGATATTTGAAGGTCCAATCCGTGTCTGTATTATCAAAGTAACAATACCGAAACATATTTTAACTTTATTTATTGATAAATATTACAATCTGACACACCGTTGAGGCCAATAGATAATAGTGATGAATAATCACATTCATACTAAAATCAAATCAAATAAATAAATGATAAAAAAAAAAAATTAAATCTCTTTAAAAATATATACAAACAGAAGGATAATGAAAATTAACATAATTAAACTATGAAAAAATAAATACATAAAATAAAATAAGGATAAAAATAAAAGAGTCTCTAGTCACGTTTACACTCCTATACACAATATTTACACAATCGACCTGAGGATCCCTGAACCCACTCTAGCCCCCACGTGTGAGGGGTTGAGCAAAGTCCATGAGATCCCAGCGCATCCCAATATTTGGTAATAAGCTAGTGAAGTCTGAACAAATGCGCTAAAGCCGCAAACACTCAACTTGAGTGGAGACTCTAACTATTGCCAGAATTCCAATTGTCAAACAAAAGAGATATGAAGGTTATTGTGTAGTGATCTATTGGAAACGTAATAGGGTGCATTAACTATGGTTCTAAGGATTTTGGATTGAAAGGATTGGATACGTTTGATGTTCGACAGTTTAGCTGTTCCCCAAAGTTCAAGTCCGTAGGTTATATAGGTCTGAGTATTGTCTTATAAATTAGAAAGTCACATGGGTGCATTTCGATTCGTTGATTTTTATCCGCCATGGATAGCAGCATTGCTCAATCTTGGCGAGGATGTTTGGAGATTGAATGAGGCTGTTACAGGATCAGGATGGGAGGATAATCAAAAATATTAGACATTTAAAATGGGCTTTAATGGGGGACTACTAAATGAAACTGGTTGTTCTAAATATTAAAAAGTATATAAAACGTGGAAAAGAATTATTGAGAACTGAAATATTAGTATATCATATAGCATAGTGCCTGACTTTTATTTTATTTTAAATGTTTTCCTGTAAATTATCGTTTTTTTCAAATTTCTATAGAGTAACTAATGGTCGGTATTTCAAGGTTAATGATTATATAATTTAAAAAAAAAAGTTTGTAGGACGAG
>NW_027109837.1:80006-82097 GCF_000696795.3 Halyomorpha halys
CTTTACGCATTGACAATTATTAGTAATGAATGGTATTTGAAAAAAAAAATATGCTAGAGTTGATATAAATAAATGGTATTTATTAGTTACAAACTCTTTATTATTACTGCGCTCAGAAGACAAATACAATATATAATATGGAACATAAGAATATGAATTAATCTCTAGCAATAAAACGAATGATTCAATTACCCAAATACTAAAAAGAAAGTAAAGTTATTGAATATATATTTAATAGTAACCATGGCAGGAATATATTTGTAAAGTATTAAAAAAAAAAAGTACATAAATGTTTAAAATTTTGATATTCAGTCAATGTTACATCGGCCATCTAAGGATCAACGACCCGATTACTAATATACATTATTTTTTGTATATATACATATGACATAAATAAATTTTCAAAAAATTAAATTTCTAGCAATAAATGAAAAATGGCATAGTCAAATTTCAACTAAACGGTTCAATTACACTAACAATTACAATAACAACAGTCTAACTTTTGTATTCATGATCAGTTTTACATTTTTTTTTATTGCATTGATTATCGTAGATATTTGAGACCTAGTTATTATTTCTAAGATAATATATATCAGATTAATTATTTTATATATTCTCGTTTGAGAGTGGTTTAGTTTATTCTTAATTTAAAACAAATTTTATCCTTTTTTTTCTCTCAACCTTTATACTTTACAATTTTTTCAACGTTTCGACGTTCAGGCCATTCTCAAGGATACCTTCATATTGATGCCATTTCCTTTTTCAAATCTTAAAAATGCAGGCTAATTGCCTTTGTCCCATATAACCTTTTCTAAAAAATTTGTTTCTTAGATTTAAACTTTTACAAAACACTTTTCTTCCTTCCTTCATTTACAGTTGCAACTTAAAAAATAACAATTGAAAAAATACTATTGAAGGTAGGTTCTGTTTTAAGTTGCAAATGTAAATGAAGGAGGGAAGAAAAGTGTTTTGTAAAAGTTTAAATCTAAGAAAAATTTTTTAGAAAAGGTTATATAGGACAAAGGCAATTAGCCTGCATTTTTAAGATTTGAAAAAGGAAATTACATCAATATGAAGGTATCCTTGAGAATGGCCTGAGGGTCGAAACGTTGGAAAAATTATAAAGAATAAAGTTGAGAGAGAAAAAGGATAAAATTTGTTTTAAATTAAAAATATAATATATATCTATATATCTTTGATACGCGGTCATAAGGGTTTAAGTCACTTTTTGAGAATTTGGAGATTATGTCGAATTACAGCAGCAAATCAGAACAGAGACCAACCGGTAGGTGATAATGTATTTATGCTTCAAATAAACTTACTACAATTATGTATACTTTATTATTTTATAAAAATAACAATTATAAAAATATCAATAATTTTTTTTTAAATAATGTATTTATTGATATTTACAACTGTATACATATATACACATCAAGTAAATAATTAATTTTCTAATAATGTTTTGAACTTTGTTTTTGCCCTCCTGAAAAAATCATATTTTCGACTTAAGCACTTATGACCGTTCATCAAAGATATAACTCTAAATATACAGTTTAATCTCAGTAATCCGAATTTCGGTATTCCAAAAAGGTTTAAAAAAAAAGGTAGTTTTTTGAGAAAAGTCAGAAGGCAATTTCATTTTTGTTTTCAAATAAAAGTGTATATATGTAAAGGACATTTTTAACTTCCCAATCCATAGGCAAAATATTGTAATTACTATGAAAATCAAAAGTGGGAATTTTTACACAGATTTGATATTGGTTAATCTAATTGCTATAAAAGTGCTCATAGTATATTTTATTAGAATTATAAATACTTAATATATATTGCATAAATCAATTGATTCTGTAAAATTATTATTAGAAATTGTATTTTACAAACTTTGTTGGTGAATTAATTTTTTTTTTGGTCAAGTTTGAATATACATACATATACTATTATTTTTATTTTTACGTTCATTCACTTTTGAATGAACAATCTTATAATTTTAACTCGTTAAATAATAACTTTATTCGATCACAGAAAACAAAAGTGTAGCCTCCCAAAATACGGCTAGTGGCCAACGATGTCATAAGGCTCATAGCACCT
>NW_027109837.1:82147-84370 GCF_000696795.3 Halyomorpha halys
AGTGAGCCCTTAGCGTAAATATGGCACTTAGTTCCTGATTGATCAATATTAAAAATTAATTCAGCTGAATAATGTTAATATTTGTTATAATGGTTATGCCTTATAACATCAATTTGATTTTATTTCTTTTTCGATTTCAAACAAACTTCAATTCATCCTAAACATATATATATAATGTTGAATTTGTTTACCACCAAACAGCCCTGGATTTCGGATTACCGATATTACACTGCACCACGTATCATGTAATATATATATTGTATTTATTTGTAGAAGTCCTATATAGCCTCAAGTAGCGGTTCTCATGAAGGAACTTGATTGCTCTATGAGACTGACCGATGGACTAGAAGAAATCCAGCAGTTACTGGAAGACCACTGGAGAAGCTGACAAACGACAGGGAAGTTAACGAGATAAGAAGGGGATGGTGTAATTGTGAGCTGATGGCTCGGAGCAGTTCACAGGTCCGCCCTAACGATGCGCAGTTAGCCGCGCTCTTCAATCACTGCCCACTGATTGGACACGCTGCACTGACCGTTTGTTCCAACTGCACCTCCTTCAGGAGTCCTATCTCGGCCACGTCTTCCTCAAGAAAGCGGTAGAATATTATTAGGATAAGTAATTCATAGTACGTACAGAAAATTTTTAAATTATTATAAACTTATTTTATTTAATGATAAATATAACTTTGAGTAAGTATTAATAGTGATGAATGATCATATTAAAATTAAATAAAAATAAATATATAAAAAAAAAAATACAATAAAAATATTGGTAGAAGATAGTTGACCGTATGAAGTTGATTGGAGAAAGATAGTCCGGGTGGCGGTCAATAAAGGTATCAAAATAGTAACAAAAAACTATTTACTGTAAACCAACGTTTCGCCCCACTTCGCAGGGCTTCGTCAGGGCTCATAAGAATGACTTTCTGCTGCCGACAGGCACTGATACCTTGTTTGTTCCTTTATTAGTTTTGAAAGGCGTTTAACAGCCTGGTCATCAACGCCCGTTGGTTGTTGGCTTTGGTAAGGCCTAGTTGTTCCATAGTCATAGCTTTGATATGGTGTACTGATCCACACCAATTATAATCAAATAGTGGAAAGGATGATGAAAAGCAGTAACTGTTATAATTTTAAAAATAAGGCAAGCTAAATAGATAATTATAATAATTAAAGGCTGGTTATTAAGTTAGTCTGATGGATGAATTTAATGTCTTTTTCTATTACAGATTCGTCGTTTCTCAACGCCATTGGAACATTTGTTGGTATCCCTAACTGGTTCAGAGTTAATGTGTTGTGATGACATTCTTCAAAAATGTGTTTGACGGTCAGATTGCTATTACGTTTCGAACATTTTGGAGGGGCCTCTCCTGTTATGAGGTGGATGTGTGTCAATCGGGTATGTCCTATTCTGAGTCGGGTGATCACTACTTCTTCGCAGTGTCTACTTCGGGTTGATGTAATCCAGGACTTCACATCTTTCTTTATAGGTTTCAACTTACTGGGTGGACTTTCATATCACATTGCCTGCCATCTTTTATTAATAGATACCTGGCACTGAAACCTTATTGACCGCCACCCGGACTATCTTCCTCCAATCTGCATTAAAAATAAATAAAATATCTGTAGATATATTAACAGAAATATAAATGAAATGAACACAACAAAACTATGGACATGTAGATATAAGGATAAAATTAAATAAGTAAAATTTTGAACTATTATACAATAAAAAAATATGTACTAGTCACATTTACACTATTATGTGCAATATTTACATTCCCGACCTGAAGATCCCCGATTTTTAGTTTTTTTTAATACAATACAACATTTTACATACATTTCAATGTTGTTATATGTTAAAAACTAAATGTGACACCCAGTAATTCCTGGGTTAAACCTGGTTAAAATACTTTATTTGAGTGTTTTTTTTATTAATATTTATTTATAATCTTAAGCACTTTCTTGAGACTGGTTAATTTTGTTCAAATAAATAAGTTTAAATTTTATCCATTATAGTCTCAAAACATTTTCTTTTCTTTATAAGCCTAACATTTCGGCCAATTCGGCCATCCTCAGGAACAATCTATTATATAATATCTTTTATTACATCTATGATCCTCAACAATAAAAAATAATTAACAATATTATTTATAATTTATCTTACCTTAATACATTTTAGAACTAAATAATTTAAAAACACTACTTCATGCAGGCTATTCTACT
>NW_027109837.1:85075-87498 GCF_000696795.3 Halyomorpha halys
CCAAATAACTTATCAAGCTGTTTCGCTGACCTTTTCTCTCGTCTTCATCCTCGGTCTGGGGTATCTTCAGCCTGGGCGTTCGTATCATCTTCGGGAGTGTGCTGACAAAGGTTCTCAATTTTATGCCTTATAACATCAATTTGATTTTATTTCTTTTTCGATTTCAAACAAACTTCAATTCATCCTAAACCATTATTCCCAAAAACAAACAACGAGTAAGAACTAATTTAGACATTCAAGAATGTATATTACACAACGCATGCTTTACTAGAAAAAAAAGTTAACCAGCCTCCAGTTTTCATGTTTACAGAAATTTAAAAAAAAAATGCTGAGAATCAGAAATTATAGGAATTATATAAAAAAAATTGCTTTAAATCAATTTCACTAATTTCCAAGTTTAATAAGATCCTAAATACTAATGATATTATTATTTTCAGTTAAAAATAATAATTGACGGTTTTTTTATTTATCTATACCTTTTAGGTAAAAAAGCATATATTATAAAAGCATATATACAAGCTTGATACAATATTTTCTTTAATTTATAAAAATTTTTTTAGCTCGTATATTATTTAAATTGATACAATTAGATTTTTTTTAAATATTTATTTATTGCTATATACAACTGTACATTATAATACATTTAGTAAATCTGATCTAAGTTAAATTGGAGTGTTACAGGCGTGTAGGGAAACTACCCATTGGTAGCACTCTAATGACGTTCTACATTAGCAGGTCTCGTGGCCACTTTCTTTTCAGGCGCTTCGGAGGATTGTCAGGAATGGAAGAGGGAGCAAGGTTAGAAACTAGAGGGTTTGGGAGGTTAGGGAGTTTGTAATGGAAGGAATGATATATGGTTCGGACTAGATTGGTTACATATGGAACATGTAGGTCTTTATGGATGGTTTTATTAGTAACAAAATAAGGAGCATTGAGGATTTTACGAAGGATTTTGGATTGTAAGGGTTGGATACCAGAGGAATTCGAAGGTTTAGTGGAGCCTAAAGCTCAACTCCGTATGTCCAGATGGCCCTTATTATTGTCATGTAAATCAGTCTTTTGTAATGAGTTGGAAGTTTAGACCGTTTGTCCAGTAAGTAATAGTCGAAATCGACGAGCCGTTTCCTTTCTTTTCAGTCTTGTGTGAGTATTCCAGGTTAGTCATTTGTCCAAATGTAGTCCAAGGTAGCAGTTCTGTTCGACAAGGGTAAGATCAACATTATTACAGGTAAAGGTAATTTGATGGGATTTGAGAGTTTGTGATGCAATCAAAGGGTTATTATTAACAACGAGCACACATGTCTCATCAGCATATGTGGTGAGGATAGTGTTAGGATTCGTTGGGATGTCAATTGTACATACGGTGTAGAGAATGGGACCGAGGATACTACCTTGAGCGGCACAGTATAAAATTCCATTGAAACACCAGCGGACTGAGAATAGAGGGATAAATAGGAACCATTGTGGTTTACTTGGAATAATTTATCAACGAGAAAGGAAAGGATCATGAGATAGTATGTATAAGGTGGGAATTTACGGAGTTTGTAAAGCAGTCCTGGGTGATATAATATTAAAATTTGAAAAAAATTTCCAGTTCATTTTGAAAGTATAGAAAAAAAAGTAAAAGATTGCTTAGTTCTAAAATAATCACCAGTTACAATTTAAATTAGGACTGTAATATCATACAAAAAAATTTAATTTAACGATCAATTAGGACCAGCGTAGTGATTAGCTGATGTATTGAAACCTGATTTTGTGTATTTTTACCTTAGGATAAAATGGCTTTAGGTTATATGTAGAGCGCTGGTGCACAAGTCCTTCGACTAGCTTTTTAGTTAATCCTTAAATACTTTTTCTATTGTTAGCAAGTTATTGTTTTACCTTAGATATTGGACTTAAAAACATAGGATATTATACCATTGGTACCTAGACGAATTTGGATTCATGGCATATCTCTTTTTGCTACCCAAAATTGATTTTTTTTTTGGGGGATGAATATAATTTTGGGACCTTCAGCATATTTTTTGGGGGGTCAATGGTGGATTTGTTTTTTGGGCCCCAGGCTGGATTTATTTTTAGGCCCTTGGCGGATTATTGAACCTAGGGAAGATATAATTTAAAAGTCTTGGGCAAATATATTGGAACAATGCTTTTCTGTCTATTGACATTACATCTGGAAAGAATGATGCATTTTTACAGTGAACTTCCAAGACTTATATGACAGTTGAACATGACGTGAATGTTAGCCTGCTGACATCACATGTACGAAAGTAAATTTCATGACTGCAACTATGAAACAGTCAAATTATGATTGTAGCTGTAGCTGTAGTTGCAATAACTGAAACTGTTCGATATCTCACTGTGAAGGCGTATACATGAGGTAGTTAAGGTGACAGTTTCTTCACTTACACTACTTTTACTAT
>NW_027109837.1:88858-117996 GCF_000696795.3 Halyomorpha halys
TTCTCCATGAAACATTAGGTAAACATATATGTTTTGTTAATAAGCATATCTTAGATTATGTCCAATTACCTAAATAGTCAATTTTCACATTAAAACAAAAATTAAATTTTTTTATCTCAGTCACTTATAAGACATACCCAAAACTCTGTTATCAGCTTTACTTTTTATACAATTCTTATATTGTAAACATTTTTATTACTACAAATTAAATTTTACCCCTAAAATTTAATAGTTTTGAAGTTTATAATTAATATTATTGAAATATCCTCTGTAGTGTAAATCTTCTAACTTCTGCGTTTATTTATTACGTTTCACATTTCATGGTAGCAATAAAAATTAATCGTCACTCGAATACTTGTTACGGAACGTTTTGAGTGGCAGTTACACCGGAATTCCCGGATAAGTAAAACTGCCAAGTTTGCAAACAATGTCCAGGGCCGGTAACAGGTGGAGGAGCAATCAACTCCAGGCGAGGACTTCTCGGGGGAAGTTCAAACGGACCGCAAGGTAGGGAAATAAGGCATCCTGTGATTGGTTCGCTGGAGGCATGCTAAGCGCTTTCCGATTGGCTCGGGAAAACACAGGCTAATGAGGAGGGAAAATTTTTAACGAAGCGACGCACTTCTGCGTTCGCGCCGATTTGACGGAAAACCCTAAGGTCAAAGACTGTAGAATTTCCATGACTGCTGTTTAACTTCCTAACGAGCCTCTGCTAAGTGGCCCAGCCCAAATAACTTATCAAGCTGTTTCGCTGACCTTTTCTCTCGTCTTCATCCTCGGCCTGGGCGTTCGTACCATCTTCGGGAGTGTGCTGATAAAGACTCAATTTTATTCCTTATAGCATCAATTTTATTATTTTTTTTTCTTTCGATTTCAGACAAACTTCAATTCATCCTAAACCATTATTCCCAAAAACAAACAACGAGTAAGAACTAATTTAGGTATTCAAGAATGTATATTACACAAAGCATGCTTTACTAGAAAAAAAAGTTAACCAGTCCCAAGTTTTCATGTTTACAGAAATATTTTTTAAAAAAGCTGAAACTCAGAAACCATAGGAATTATATATAAAAAAAAATCGGTTTATATCAATTTCCCTAATTTCCAAGTTTAATAAGTCCCTAAATACTAAATTATTTTCAGTTAAAAATAATACTTGAAGGGTATTTATTTATCTATACCCTTTAGGTAAAAAAATTATATATTTGATGGCTTGATATAATATTAAAATTTGGAAAAATTTTTAAATTCATTTTGAAAGTTTAGAAAAAAGTAAATTGCTTACTTCTGAAATTACCACCAGTTAGGTTAGTGCAAGGTCATACAATGCAACTTAATTTAATGATGAATTAGGCGTAGTAAACAGCTGATGTATTTTAACCTGATTTGGGGTATTTTCACCTAAGGTTTTTTTTTTTTAATAATTTATTTATTGTTATTTACAACTGTATAAAAATATATACAAGTAAATTTGCTGTAGTTGACATAATGACATGATAATAACATGTGGAGAATCTACCCTTTGATAGAACTCCAATTACATTTGTAGAGGAGAAGATCTCGAGGCCATCTTCCTATCAGACGCCTAGGAGGATTATTAGGCAATGAAGGAGAAGCCAGGTTAGAAACAAGTGGATATGGGTGGTTGGGTAGTTTATCATGCAAGGAATGGTATCTGCTTATGGCCAAATCAGCAACATATGGGACATGAGGTCCTGATAGATAACTTGATTCGTGACATATTAAGGATTTTGGGCTGTAAGGATTGGATGGATTTTGAAGGTTTAGAGGATTCCCAAAGCTCAATTCCGTATGTCCAGATAGGCCTTTCACCTTAGGTTAAAATGGCTTTACCTCATATGTAGAGCGTTTGTGCATTGTCGCACTACTCCTTCGACTAGTTTTTTATGTGAATCCTTAATTAATTTTTGTATTGTTAGCAAGTTGTTGTTTTATCTTTGATACTAAACTTATAATTAACTTAAAATATAGGCTATCCATGACAATCCATATACATGACAATTATGGATCCCGGTATTGAATTATTTGGGGATGAATATAATTTTAGGACCTTAGGCAGATTTGTTTTTGGGGCCTAGGTTGGATTCATTTTTAGGCCCTTGGCGGATTATTGAACCTGGGGATGATATAATTTTAAAATCTTGGGCAAATATATAAGTCTATTGTCATTACATTTGGAAAGAATGATGCGTTTTTACAGTGAACTTTCAAGGTTTATTTATATGACAGTCAAACATGACAGTCAACGTGACTGTTAGTCTGCTGACATCATATGTACGAAAGTTAATTTCATGACTGCAACTGTCAAACTGTTCAATCATGATAATTACTGTAGCTGTTGTTGCAATAACTGAAACTGTAAGATAGTTCACTTTGAAGGCGTATACATGTGATAGTTAAGGTGACAGATTCTTCACTTACACTACTTTAACTATTAATCAATTTCGACTAGTAATTATATATAGTTTTTATTAAAGTAATCAAACATTGTTTTCTCACTTTAAAAAGAGTCTCGCATGTCTCTGAACACACACCACAATTGAAAATTCTGTATCATAATTGTTTCATACTGAAATGCACATTGTACTGAAAATTGTAACATGCTGTATTATTGATTGAAAAAATGGCCAAAATCTATCACTCCTTGTCGACTGCAGTCACAGAAGTTGTGGGGGGGGGGGGGGGGATCGTGGGACCCAGTGAGCCCTTAGCGTAAATATGGCACTTAGTTCCTGATTGATCAATATTAAAAATTAATTCAGCTGAATAATGTTAATATTTGTTATAATGGTTGAAACTGAACCACAACTTCTGAAAACATCCATTTGTTCTTTTTATTTGTGTGTATAAAGTGCTTTCGAAAAGAAGAGCGCTTCCATTGACCCTAATTCCATTAAAGTGCGGGGGCGGCTGAGAGAGAATTAGAGGAAGTGCTGGTCCAGCAAAGACCCGGATCTGGGAGTCTAATGATGGACCGATACCATGGGAACCGGCGCACTCTTCCGTCCTCTTTGGTGTCCTCTTTCTGTATAAAATGCGACCGGGGTCTCTAAGCCAAGTATAAGGTTTGTTTTCAAAACTAGTTGAAAATATAGACTTGAGGGGCTTAACCGGTTGATTGTGTGCCGGTTCAATCACTGATCGAAGAGCTTCTCCAAAAATCCCAACTTTATCGTACCATTTTCACTTGACAGTGTTTTCCAAGACAGTGTAAAAAATTAAAAATAATATAAATAAATATAAATTGAGTTAATTTCAAATCATACATATTGCCGGTGTTATGTAAAAAAATAAAATCTAGACTAAGCTAAGGAATGCTCATTAATAAATTTATATGATTCCCTAATGTTTTAATGTCTCATTGGTAATTTTGGTCTGAAATTATTAACCTGGGATGAATAGCCTGCATAAAGTTTTTTAAAAAATATTAATAAGGTTCTTAATTTTTATTAAGGGTATAATAATTGATTAATAATATTGTTGTTTGTTTAAAAATATTAAAAATAATATGTATAATAAAATCTGTTTTTTTGATAGATTTTGAGAATGGCCGAATCGGAACGTAGTAGGACTTATAAAGAAATATGGATTTAATTTATAATCTTAAACACTTTCTTGAGACTGGTTAATTTTGTTAAATAAATAATTTAATTTCTATCCATTTTAGTTTCAACACATTTTATTTTCTTTATAAGTCCAACATTTCGGCCAATTCGGCCATCCTCAGGTACAATCTATTACATAATAGCTTTTATTACATCTATTCTCAACAAGTCAAAATAATTAACAATATTATTTATAATTTATCTTACCTTAATACATTTTAGAACTCAATAATTTGCATGCAGGCTATTCTACTAGTTCAATTCAACAATTTCTCCATGAAACATTAGGTAAACATATATGTTTTGTTAATAAGCATATCCAAGATTATGTGCAATTACCTAAATAGTCAATTTTCACATTAAAATAAAAATTAAATTTTTTTATCTCAGCCACTTATAAGACATACCCAAAACTCTGTTATCAGCCTTACTTTTTATACAATTCTTATATTGTCAATATTTTTATTACTATAAATTAAATTTTATCCCTAAAATTTGATAGTTTTGAAGTTTATAATTCATATTATTGAAATATCCTCTGTAGTGTAAATCTCTTTTATAATAAACTTCCGCGTTTATTTTTTACGTTTCACATTTCATGGTTGCAATAAAAATTAATCGTCACTCGAATACTTGTTACGGAACGTTTTGAGAGACCGTCGTTCTCCACCGGCCAATCCGGCCATCCTCAGGGACAATTTTAATACAATTTAGGAACTAAATGATTTAAAAACTCAACTTTTCAGGTCAAAACAAGAATTCTAATTAGTCAATATTCACTTTAAAACCAAAATGAAAATTCATTTATCACAGTCACTATTTGTTAAAGTTGTTTTGATAAAGTTTTAATATATATATATATATATATATATATATATATTAAGTGCTACGGACCCAGGTGGGATCCGGCTGTAGCAGATAATTGTAGCTATGGTTCAATCCTGTGGGCTCTGGACCCTTCCTTGAGTCTACCAGCCTCTATAAAAGTGGGACTATTAATTCGGGGAAAATCCAAAAAAAGAGGTGGTTAAGCGCGATCTTGTAAAAATCAGTCATCTTGTATAACCGTTGTTTAAAAAACAGTACTTTTTTAAACTGACTGACGCTTCATGGGTTGTAGTAGTTCAAATTATTATTTTTTGTCCGCATTCGCTTATTAAGAGCTGGGTTGGGGGTTATGGTCCTACCGCTAGCAGTTTTAAATTTAATGAAAAATATTTAAAAACTTCTGAATATTCCTTGTCGAATCAAAGAGAATCGCTTGTTTAGCCTCTATTAGGACGTGAAGTGGTAATTCGAGTCTATCCGTTTCTGCCACTGTTGACTTCGACATCAGCCCATTTGTAGGTATAATTGGCGTTACCATTACAGATTCCAAGTGGTACAGTTCCTTTAGTTCGGGCGCCAATTTTTTGTATTTGTGAAGCTTCTCGCCACAGTTGATCTTATATTGTCGTTCGGAATAGCACCTTACTCCTCCTGCTTATGAGGAGTATGGTGCCCTATGTGGTCAGTAATAATGGGTTCGTTCCAATATGGTATCCTAATGATAATCTTATAAATTTTCCATTATTAAAGTTATGGTCTACACCCTAAAATAGGACCAGCCAATGAAATGGCTAGAAAGAAAGTAGAGGGAAAAAAAGACATTTTTAGCTAGGAAAAGGGAAAGACATCGAAATAGTACAGTCCAACAAGAGCAAAGGAGGGACGCGGACTCCAGCGAAGTGAGGTTGCCAAAGGAGGAACTGCTAGAGCCTAGGAGGAACCAGAAGGCCGAATCATGCAACACACATAAGATAAGTAGCAGTTCTAAGTTATTTTTAATGACAAGTTAGAGTTAATCGAATATTTATGGCCTCATTTCTCTATCCAATAGACTATAAAATAAACATAAATTATAGTTACATTAAGCTCTTTCTTATATCAATTATGCCTCAGTATTAAATATTTCTAAATTATAAAACCTAATGCGAACCCTATTTGATTTTATAATTTAAACACCTTGCAAGTTACCTGATTAGCATTGCTTGGTAAATTGGTACCAAACCATTGCAGAGAATATCCATCGAGTATGGTGACCTTTTGAAGTATCGTACTTGGATTTATAATACGGCGTCCTTACATCCAGTATGCTAAATGTCTTGATGGAAAATTTTAGCCACATTATTATGCCTATGGAGGTACTTCGTACTCGCTAGTACTATACATCCTCCTGTGATAGCTATATTGATTCTATTTGCGTATAGTACAATCGACATTTCTATTATCATTTAGAACATGCCTTCTGTATGATCGAGTAGCTATAACCTGGAATTGAATGGCAACTACAAACCTCAATTTTTTTCAACCATCCGACTGATCTTTCTTAGTCTATGGAAGCTTCGTTCAGTTGGCTATAAAATCTCTCATGCAGAGATTTGCTATTTCATTCTGCCAGTCGTTCTTTTTCGGATACAATATTGAATTTATCCGCTTTGTTCAGGTTCAGTGCAGTTAGAGCATAAACCATTGTAACGATTGCCAGATAAACACCTGTGGTTTTTTAATGGAAATATTGACGTAGCGATAACTCCTGCGGCACCCTTCTTCGATATTTATGAGTCCTCTTCGTCCTTTTTTTCTTGGATAAATAAAGTCCGGATTCGGAGGATATTGGATGGTGGATCCGCTCTTAAGTGTCGTTCTCACTAGACGACCTATTTCTTGTAGACTTTGACCATTGTCGTATACCAAAGTTATAGCTTAGCGCAGGTATGACTAAAGTATTGATGTTCTTGATTTTCTGTTTTCCAGATAGTTGAGTTTTCAATACTTTTTGTAGTCTCATTTTCAACATTGTTATTAGCTCTTGTTCCATAACCTTTAGAGCCATTTTAGGGATATGCTATATACCTTAATATATTCGTTAGCTTCTAATAATGCACACTCCTCATTTATAACCAGGTCCAGGGAATGCCTACCTTTCCTTATTTGACATGAAGTCCAACTGTGAAACTGCTTCGGCAAATGTTTTAGTAGCTATTTGGAGAGTTATTATTTTATCATTTTTCAAGAATTGATTCTGTGTTCATTTTATAGGTGATGTAATTAATGCCTATCTCCTACATTTCCCTGTGACTTATTAATTATCCTGGTAGACATATTTTTACTCAGCTCGGTAAAACAGATTTCAAACTTCTTCTGTCCTCTCGATAGGAAAATCACGAATTTATTAGTAATATATTTTAAAAAGTGAATTTTAAGTTAACCCAACAATTCCTGGAACTGTTAAAGAGCCATCCTTCAAAGAGTGCTGGAGAAGACTCCTGCAGCCAAGTGTAAGGAGAGGCAACGGCCTGGAAGGACTGAGTTAGTGGGTCAGGAGCCGACACATAAACTGGAAGCCCCAGTAAGCAGTTAGTGTCTGCCGAACAGGATTTGTGATCTCCCCCAGGACGAGCAACTTCCCCGGCCCTTTATTGCCTTTCGGTTTAACTTTTCTCCTTTTTTTTTTTTTTATTAACTTTACGGATCTGCGGGATTTAAAATAACTTTCGTTTTCTGCTTAGCCGGTTTTATATATTCCAATCGAAAAAAAAATCACTGCTATTAGGGGAAATTCGATTAACATAGCGAATAATGATAAATAGTAAAGAACATGACGAAATGTGATTGTTTATGTGCTATCTTATTCAGCAACATTTACAGTATTATAAACTCAAAGTATACATTAGTCACCACCAGTGCAGTCTGGACTGAGTCTAAGGGAGTTCATATGACAACCATACTGTGGCTTCAACAATCCAATTTTATGAAAACCTTACACAACCACAGATTGTAGGTTGAAAAATCTTTAGATTAATAATTTAATATAATTATTAATTAATTGTTTGAGAGTGGTTTGAATTCATACTAACACTAGCTTCAATAATCCAATTAATTCTCAACACTTTATTTTAAAATCTCCAACGTTTCGATCCTTAGGTAATTTTCAAGGATAAAACTTAAAATTGTTTTCATATAATACCAATATTTGAGATTATACATCAATCCTATAATGGCCACAATTCATTTAAAATGTGTTTCTTTTTTATAATAATTGACTTTGTCATATAATCTTTAAAAAACGAATTAATATTATAACAATACACCAACTTTCAAACCACAGAATATCAGTATAAAAACTATCCTTAAATTTGTTTTTTTTCCTTTCCTATTAACCTATTAACAATAATAATAATAACAATAAAACGTAAATTTAACAGGTTAGGACTATGTTGTCACCTAATTACAGAGCTTAATTTATTTACAATTTAACTAACATTCTTTTTGATTTGTAGCTTATAATTTAAAATTATTAAAAAAACATAATTATCGTATTTTTATTATATACATATTTTTGCACACATACACCCTGCACATAAACGATATAGGCTTCGTCTACCACACATAGGTAAATGCATCTGTATATATAAAAAACAGATGTATATATTATATATATAAACATCTATATATTTCAAAAAGTTGAACATTTCATCTCATATCTAAAAGACCAAGACAATTAAAAACGCTGTTATTTCACCCAAATCTTATTATCTTTATTCTGAAAAATATATATTATTCCAATAATCTATCATTTACTTGTCAAAATTGATGAATCTGCTAAGGATAGTTAGGGGGAATTAAAATTGGTGGCTGGTTCACTACATTAAAAAAAATAATTTTTCGTTTGTTAGTTTTAATATTTCCAAGAAGAAGTCTATCTGAACTACTAGAAATTAACTTTTGTGAATTTATTTTCAAAAATATCATTAAAACTACTACTTCTAAGAAGATAAACGTCATAAACTACTTTATAGTAAATTTATCAAGCTTTAATCTGAGAGCTAGCAGGCATCTGTACGTCTCATGGTATCATAAATCAAAATGTTTGTCCGAACAGAACATAAAAGAAATCAACATTTTGTGAATTGATTTTGTCAAATATCATGAAAACTACTACTCCTACAAAGATAAATATCCTAAACTTCTTTATAGTACATTAAATTAGTTTTAATTAGAGTGCTAATAAACACTCGTACGTCGATTTTTTTTTTTTTGAGATATTGATTTCTCAAAATAAATTCACTAACTACTGATTTCTTCAATTGAATTTCTTATGAAATCTTTTGATTAAAAGAGATATATCTGGGAAATTACAAAACATAAAAATCTCTATTACGGCTCATATTTTAGAAATTTTAATTTACTTCAAATGATGTTCTCTTAGATTGCCTATTGTTGTTGGTAGTTTTAAAGATATTTCATAGCTCTGAATGAAAAATTAATACTTTTTTATGTTTTGAAACAGTTGTCATTTTTTATTATCCCTAACTATACTTGGTGAACTCCTCAATTTAGACTAGTAATTATAAATAGATTTCATTGCAGTAACAAAACATTGGGGTGAAGTAACTGCCTTTTTTTCCCCGGCTCTTGTTCTAGAACAATTTACTAATAACTACATGTTGCTCTTACTTAAAATTTCAGCATAATGGTGGTTTAATCCTTTAGAATCTGATTTAGAGTTTACTGTATAATTTATATTTTCTGAAATATAAATTGATTTTATTATTTTTCTTCTAATATTATTATTGGAAGAAGATAGTTTATCGAATGATGGTGACGGTCAATAAAGGTATCAAAATAGTAAAAGAAAACTATTTATTGTTAACCAACGTTTCGCCCCACTTTGCAGGGCTTTATCAAGGCTAAATGAAAAAAAAAAATAAGATACAAACATTATAGAATTAACATAACATTAAAATAAAAAATATTTCTCAACAATTGTTATGTTTATATAGTATGTATAAAAAATAAATAATAATAATATAAGAAAGTATACTGTTACGGCGGGTAGGCGTTCAAAAGGAACCTTTACTAGCCCAACCGTGAAATGAAAAGAATAGTCAAATTTTGTTATTTTTATATTTTTAAATTAGTTAAACAAAAGAGGATCCCCGGTTGTGGTTGTTGTTCTGAGTGGATGTTCTGTTGGAAGTAGATCGGCGTACGTTCGGCCGCCTATCCTCTTGGAGGGTGAGCCGAAGTACTCCGCACGCCGTGGCTAAAATGATGTAGATGACGGAGATGGCCAGGATGCTGGCAACTACGAGTGCGTAGTGAGTAGACAAAGAAGACGATATGTGTGTGCACACTGAGACGGTTGATGTCATCTGTCTATTTTCAGTATAAAAAAACAACAGAGAGTAGTTGTTTTGTTTTTTGGCTTGATAAAAATCACATGTTTCAATTATCGATTTGTGGACCATATGTTGGCCACAACATATACATTTAGATGACCTACAAAACATTTACTAATATTGGTAAGTTTTAAGGTTTAAAAAGTGGGTCGAAACTTTGGTTAACAATAAATAGTTTTCTTTTACTATTTTGATACCTTTACTGACCGCCAGCCGGGCTATCTTCCTATAATCTAAAATTATTATTTTCTTGTTATTGTCAAAATCTTTACAAATAATTATAAATTTAGAAAGTGGGTCGAAACGTTGGTTAACAATAAATAGTTTTCTTTTACTATTTTGATACCTTTACTGACCGCCAGCCGGGCTATCTTCCTATAATCTAAAGATCTTTACATTTGATGGATTCCTAGTAGTATTCCAAGATCTCCCCCATTCTGGTCTTAGTACTCTCTGGATCATCAAATAATATCGGATCAAACATTACATAGATCTTCAAAAATATATATCTGGCAATATACGAGCATTGATTTGTTTAAAAATGTATTGTACAGTGGAGTTATTGAGATCCTCAGGCTTGCGATGGACGTAGAAAAGTCTAGAGCCGCAACGACCCTCACAGAGCACATATCGAAGATAATCAAGACGCTCGTGCGTGAAGCTCCTGCCGCAGCGTGAAAGTCTAGTTAGCGAACAATGGATTAGCTCCTCGAGCTTGGACACAGCTATCAACTCTTAACCAGCCTCTGCTTCTTCAGCTACTTTCAATTACTCAGCTTCCATCAAAGTACTCTTTTTTTTATTTATGAGGGGATATATTTTGTAAGACAAATTATGTAATGATAGATAATGAACTAAGTCTGGAAAACAAGTATCATGCCATAAAAAATTATTAATGTGAGGAATCGCAAAACAGAAAACATGTATATATCGAAATCAGTGTAATTATCAGTTTTTATAAACTGCTGAAAATCTGCAGCTATTTTAAAAGATATAATTAAATTTATATCACAATCCTCGAAGAATTGTGTCGAAATTGGAGGATAAAAATAAATCCCAACAAATCACATTTACACTTCGTCGTAAACATGCCGACTGCTCTACAGTATACTTTAATAATGTGGCTCTTACCCCTGTAGAACAGATTCGTTATCTTGGACTACACCTTGACAAACGACTAACCTGGAATCCTCACACAAGACTGAAAAGACAGGAAACTGCACGCAGATTCCGACTATTACAGTACTTACAAGACTAACGGTCTAAACTTCCAACTCATTACAAAAGACTGATGTAAATGACAATAATGAGGCCCATCCGGACATACGGAGTTGAGCTTTGGGGCTCCACTAAACCCTCGAATTTCTCTCGTATCCAATCCTTACAATCCAAAATCCTTCGTAAAATCCTCAATGCTCCTAATTTTGTTATTAATAAAACCATCCATAAAGACCTAAATGTAACCGATCTAGCCCGAACCCGATATCATTCCTTTCATTATAAACTCCCTAACCATCCAAACCCACTAGTTTCTAACCTTGCTTCCTCTTTCATTCCTGGAAATCCTCCGAGGCGCCTGAAAAGAAGATGGTCTCGTGACCTTATATTGTAAAATGTTTTTAGAGTTCTACTACTGGCTAGTTTCTCTACATGCTGTATCATATCATGTACATTATGTCATTATGATCAAATTTACTTGTTGTATTTTTTATACAGTTGTCAATAAATAAAACAATTATATTGTGATGTATAGCTAGCTTAAGCTAATAATACTATAGTAAGATAGAGGAGGTATATTCATTATTTGAGCACTATTGAGACTTCGATATCAATTTATATATATCTGAAGTGATAAGACGGGAATTACTGTAACAACTAATATCATTGTGTGCCCTATTTTACTCATTATGTTATTTTAGTTTTTTGTGAATAAAAAATCATCTAATAGCATCAGTAGTATTTTTTTTATCTTTTCAGAAAAAGATAAATCGATTTTTCGCTACTTTCGATCCATTACCTTATTTGATAAATTTATTAATATAAATAAATTCCAAATTTTCCTCTCTTTAATTTTTTTTATTTTACAATTAATGTTATTCCCTTAATTATGTGCAATGTATTTCTTATAAATGTAATGTAAACTCTGTATTAATGTTAAACAAGCTATTGTAAGAACTAGTGATTGCTACTTACTACACTTGCAACCACCTCTTTGGATTGTGGAGAGAGAAGACAATAGACTGTTAACTTTAACTGTTATCTATCTGTGCACAGTGTATAATGTTACTCAGTTTCATCTTCTACTTACAGTTTAATATCATCTCTATTCTGTTGTCCATTTGTAGAGTTTTGTATTCAATATAACGGTTACTGTTGTTTTTCTTTATTTCGTTTAGTTTTCATTATTTAAATTGATGTTTTAAAGAATATTTCATGTATTTTGTTCGAATAATGATTTATAATTTTCATCTTTTTTTTTACCATTATTTTGTTAAATAATGTTTTTTTTACCTTAGAACTTCTTTTTGTTTATTGCCCAATCCATTTATTGGTTTATTTTAATTTTCTATTCTATTCATCATTGATCTACCAACCTACACAGTGTTTACACGCCCTAAATGCAGATCCTTGAAATCTAGCGTATTTTTTTTAATTGATGTTTTACAAGTTAAAAAAAAAAAAAATAATAGCATCCTCTTTCATCACAAATAACTCAACCCATAAAATAAAACTGCATAAATTATGCAGTGTATATACAACTGAATTACATGCAATAGCCTCAGCACTCCACTCTTTAAGTTCACTAAAAGCCATGAAGATCATTTACCTGAATCACCCGGCGATCATAAAAATTCAAAATTATACCAACATGCTCAAAATCTTGGAAAAACTGTTTTCTTTATATGGGTGCCGGGTCACGTGGGGATCACTGGAAATTAACTGGCGGACATTGCAGCTAAACAAGCACTTGCTCTTCCAGGTCAGGGCGCGGCCATTCTGACACCACAAGAAATAAGTCTTCCAATGAAAAATGAGATATCATCTAGTTGGCAAGCCATGTGGGATGAAAGCCCGCCAAGCAAATTAAAAACTATCAAAAAAAACACCAAACCATGGATCACATCAAACCGTTCCAATCGCAGGGAGGAGGTAGCTATTGCCAGATTGAGAATAGGTCATACGAGTTTAACTCATAGATATCTGATCAGTAAGCAGCCACCACCAAAATGTCAATACTGCAATAGTGTACTTACGATCAGTCACATATTTGAGAAATGTCATTCTTATTCTGCGAACTTGAGTAGTTTGGGAGTAGGACCGAGTGTATCGGATGCTCTGGATGACCAGAAGAACGTGGAAATGGTCTTAGTTTTCTTAAAAAGGAATGGCCTTTTGAATAAGATTTAAACCAGAAAATCTGTTATACGTAATAAAAAATACCAAAGGAAGTAATTATTTAATTTTTTTTTCGAAATTATTTAAAGAGAAAAATAAAGTGAAATAGAATTATAAATATAAATGAAACAGAATTATAAAGCACGAAACATGGACGTTGATGACCTCAGGGTTTTACGCCCTAAAGCCCTAGACAACAACAACAACATCAATTTAAATAATGAGAACTAAATGAAACAAATAAAAACAAACATTAACTGTTAAATTGAATACAAAACTATAATATATATATTAAATAGATTTTAAGACGAATGGCCGCCCGTGAGACTTTTTCTCATATTTCTCATTTAGAGCTCTTGAACGCATTTTTAGAATCAAAAAAAAATTTTTTTAGATTAGATTTGTTTAAGCATAACAATAAGTGTATTTTGTTATTAAGAGCAAACTAGTTTTGAAAAAAAAACCATTATAAAATAGTGATAAACCTAAAATAATGTTTTGAGACAGAGAAAGTTATAAAAAGAATCAAAATACGGATATATCATATTATAAGAACATAACATTTATTTGAAAAAAAAAAGTTCATTCTAAAGGAATCTCTTGGGCATAATTGGTGCAAGTGAACACCGTATGACTGGGGCAAAGCGGTTTTTATCATATCTCTGGAACCAAGTGATCTATAGATGTCTATTAGCACTCAAATTAAAGCTAGTTAAATTTACTATAAAATAGTTTATAAGGTTTATCTTTGTAGGACTAGTAGTTTTTATGATATTCGACAAAATAAATTCACAAAATGTTAATTTCTAGTTGTTCGTATAAAATGTTTGATTTTTGAAATCATATTTTTTTTTTAATTATTTATTTATTGTAATTTACAACTGTACAAAATAATACAATAGGTAAATATGTAGTATGTTTCGTATAGTCTTGAAAATCTTGGGAAGGAACCACCCATTGGTGGTACTTCAAACATTAATTTAAACTAGAAGGTCCCGTGGCCATCTTCTTTTCAGACGCCTCGGAGGATTATCAGGGATTGTTAAGGATGAAAGATTAAGAATTAATGGGTTAGGATGGTTAAGGAGTTTGGAATAAAAAGACGCATATCTGTTTTGGGTCAAATCTGCAACGAATGGGTAGGTTAAGGTCTTTATGAATGAGTTTATTTGTGACGTAATAAGGAGCATCAAGGATTTTACGTAGGATTTTGGATTGTAACGATTGGATGCGGGAAGAATTTGAAGGTTTGGGGGAGCCCCAGAGCTCAACTCCATATGTCCAAATTGGTCTGATTATTGTAGTGTATACTAATTTTTTGTAATGAATGCGAAGTTTAGAGCGTTTGTCAAGTAAGTGTTGTAGCAATCGGAATCTACGAGCAGTTTCTTGTCGTTGCAGTCTTGTGTGTGGATTCCAAGTAAGTCTCTTGTCAAGATGGAGTGCTAAGTATCGAATCTATTCAACAGGGAAAAATATAAAATTTAACTTACTATGAAGTAGTTTATAACACTTATCTTCGTAGGGGTAGTAGTTTTTATGATATTCGTATATAAATATAAATTTGGCAAATGAACATTTTCTCGAACAACTTTAAATCAATTTATTTAAGCAAATTTCATGAAAAAATAACCAAACTATTTCCTGAAAGTTTAGGGACAGAGTTTAGTTTAGGGGACAGAGAACCAAATAACCCACACTTACTGCTATCTAACTTTCCTTCATTTCAGTCTTGCTTTCTATTTTTCAAAACAAGTATGAGTTAGTTTTAATGGACAGTTACTAATTGTTCAATGTAGAATACACAAGTTTATAATGCAATATATAGTATAATATTTTATTAATCTCTATTTGCACTCTGTATAGTTTAGTGTTTCATAATTGTAAGAAAATGTTTTATAAAAAAAAAATGGTGGTTTGGTGGAGGCCCAGAGCTCAATTCCATGTGCTACCACAAAAATGAAACAAATAAACAACAAACTGTGAAATCTTTTTGATTTACTCCTAGTTTCTCAAGTTATTTTTGTAACTAGGAGATTACCTTCATTTCCAAAATATTTTTATATGAACTTTTTTTTGGGTGTGTGTTTTTTCTATTATGAATTGGTAACTAAATGTATTTATACTTTTATTGGTTTAGGGTGATGTGAGACATATATTAAATAAATTAATTAATTGGTCTGATTATCGTAGTTTATACTAATTTTTTTTAGTGAATGGGAAGTTTAGAGCGTAGTATAGAATCTGTTCAACAGGCGTTTAAATTTAATAATACAAAATAGTTGATTGATAAACATGGAATTAGACAGTAGCAGATTGATAACAATTAAAGATGAAATATAATATTATGTAGCTAAGAAGATATCTATAATATAAGATATATAAGTAGTGTCTAAAAAATGAAAAAACAATTTGAATCTACATATTGAACAATATGACAGAAAATTAAATGTATAGAGCAATGGGTTAGTGACTTATATATGAATAACAATGTGAATATTAACATATGTACATATACATTTGAATATATATTATATTAATATAAACTATTACAGTCTATTTATACAACTACAGGTTCCATGGTATTATCAACCATATTACCTATATAACAATTACTTAGTGAATTTTTATCTGAAGGTTATAAGTAGAATATAAAATAATTTCATATATATTAAAACACAAAGGAATAAAATAAACAAGACAAACAACAGAAAATTAAAGAGTAATAGTGAAATACAGTGATAATGCAGCAGACAATTAAAATTGAATAAATTGAATATAGGAAAGATATGATCTAAACCACAAACTATAGATGGGTGGATTCCTGAATGCTTAGTTTTATTATATTTTGTTCTAGGTTCTTTAAATTAGATAATGCTCTAATGTTCTTCATATAATTATAGACTATTACTGGCTGATTTTTTTTTTTTTTTGTTAAGCTCCATTTTTTGTTTGAATT
The DNA here is from genome assembly GCF_000696795.3 of Halyomorpha halys. Taxonomy (NCBI): domain Eukaryota; kingdom Metazoa; phylum Arthropoda; class Insecta; order Hemiptera; family Pentatomidae; genus Halyomorpha; species Halyomorpha halys. The sequence continues at coordinate 105,064 of NW_027109837.1, forward strand.
GATAGATTTATTTATTGATAGATATTACAATCTGCCACACAGTTGTGGGCAATAGGTAATAGTGATGAATGATCTCATACATACTATAATAAAAAATAAATAAAAAAAAAGAAGAAAAAAAAATTAAAAAATAATAAGAAAAAAAAACTCTCTTAAAATATATATAAAGAAGAATAGACAAGATGAAGATAATCAAACTATCTGTATGAAAAATAACATAATGATAAAATAATATGTACAATATTTACACAATCGACCTGAGGATCCCTGAGCCCACTCTATACCCCACGTGTGAGGGGTATAGCAGAGCTCAAGAGATCCCAGCGCATCCCTCTCGCCGCATCACTGGTAATGAGCCAGTGGAGGCTGAGCAAGTGCGCTAAAGCATTGGCTGATTAATAAAGCAAATTTTAGTGGCTCCTTTCTGTATTTGAAAATTTCTTTCAGGAACTGGCTAAGGGCATCATGACAGTTCTGAATAATGTCGATCTGTTTACAAGCGAGAAGACCAAGCTATCTGTAAAGATACTGGCGGTCGAGCGTGATTCTGACCAAATCACCTCCTTGCACAACCGTTGCTCTAGTAGCAGTAGTTCTTTACAAAGTACTGAACCCCTGACCCTTCATGGCTTGTAGCGGTACAGATTTAATTTTAATTTGATTTATCTGTAAAGATAAAAAATGGTTCAATGCCGACTTTGTTTTTCAAATATTTTTCTCATAATTTTACTACCAAACAAGCATTAAATGTACCAAAATAGCAACAAACTTTTTCAAAGATTTTCAACGCTTGGTGCGTAAATCATTTATTTTAAAAATGGATTTAAATAATTATTTGTAAATATTAATTAACTAACAAAAAAAAAGAATGTAATAAAATATTTGACACGTGTGGGCAATGACCTTTCGCTGCCCTTTCTGCTTCTTCGTCTAAAGAACATTCATTTGCGGGCCATCCCCGAAACCTAACATGTTCCCAACCCCTCACAGACTCTTTCCCCATCTTCCAATTACCGTCTGGGGAGACCCCGTGGCCGCAGAAGTGGAGGGTCAAGCCTCTCATGACCTCACCTCATGGTTATTCATGATTAGGAGGATAATTGAATACGATCAGGTACCGGGGTATGACCAGTAGTGGCTGTTAACAATTTGAGCAAGTAAATCGAAAACACACGGGGCTTATTATTCAACTTTATAGGAGAGAGAAAAAAAACTACTTATATGCTAAAATAAATATTTTTCATAGTGTCAAAAGCAATCATAGAGATTAATAAAAAAAATAGTATACACAATCTAATTAACGACCATATATTCAGGAATGTCGTAATTTAACGACATGAATCAGATTCTTACATTTCTTTACCTATGCATGGAATACCTAGTGTGGAAAAGCATTGCGATCGTGAAGAATTTCGAATTTGAGTTCAACAGAAATACTTTTTTATAGGTTCTCTTAGTCCAAATTACCAAGTCTCGCTAATAGGTCTGTGTGTGAATAGCCTTGCTCTAAAATAAAGTTTTAATTAATAACTAGATTAAATTTTCAACTTTTTTGCTTAAATCGACTAATCGGACTGTAACTTTATAGAATCGATTTTACAAATTTTGTTTTCGATTTTATCTCTAACGACTTAAAATATATGGATTAAACTAGGCCAACCAATGAGCAATTAAGTGATTTTTAATACTATACATGTATTATCCTCATTGAAATAGTCTAACAAGACTATCGAATTTTGTTTATTTGAAAAATATACAGTCATTATAGTTTGCAATAATAACTAACATATAAATATAAAATGAAAGGAATATGGTCCGGGTGCGGTCAAGAAAAACTCAAATAGTAGAAATATACTAATTTAATGAGCCTTAATTGGCTCATTAAATTAGTATATTTCTACTATTTGAGTTTTTCTTGACCGCACCCGGACCATATTCCTTTCATCTTCACACACGGTCAATCAATAATCTTCCATAAATATAAAATATTAAGAATTATATACATAACTAAAGAAGAAAAAAGTAAATCTAAAGAAATTATTGAGAATCTTAATAACTATTACAGTAATTGAACAGAGTAATTGCAATTACCTTACACAATTATTACACTAATTTTAATTAGTATTACTTCAGTAGCAGTAGTAAGATTTACTTTAGTGTATTGTTTTGATCAAAATTACATACTGCAGTATAGCGCAATTGAAACATTTAATTGACGATATAATTAATTTACTCATGTAATGATTCCTCCCCAATTCTGATACATAGTATGTGTACAAATTAACACCATTGTTCAGTTTTAGTTCCATTTGTTAAAATTCTAACTATTGAAGTTTTCTATGGTTCAAAATAATTTTTTTTTTTGAATGGCTGAAAGCTAACTAAAAGTTTGAAAACGAAATTTCCAAGTTAATCCTGAGAAATTGGGCAAAAATACTGAATATTTCGCACTACATCAGATGTCTGCTCGTACTCCCGAAACTACATACCTCATAACACAAAACATAAATCAAACATTCTTTTAGAGTGGTTAATTAGAAGTTTTTGGAAAATATTTGAATAATTATAATTAAAATCAATATTAATTATAGGTTTTGATTATACGAACAACGCCAATTGTACGATATGGAGCTAGATCAAGTATAAAACTAACGAAATTTGAGTACTATGCAAAATATATTGTTCTTCCTCAGAAAACTCATTATATATATGCATTGCATAATAATTATCAGAATAACAAATTTCCTAAAGATATCAATATCTTTATTTGCCGCTAGAACTGGATATACAACAAAAAACCGAAAAAAAGATGCAGTAAAAATCGTAAACGTAGGAAGTCATGCAGCAACAACTCAAAATGTGTAAAAAAAAACATCTAAATCCCACAATAATCAACTTTATTTTTTTAATTATAATATTAATATATCAAAAGCTTACCCAAATTCGTTCGAATCAAAATAAACTCGCTAAATACTCTATTATGAAAACAAACTAAACTATTCTGATTGGAATCCCAAATGTTGTCTATAATTCATGAGCTATGAGGAGGCAAATAGAATTGAATGACTTCATATTTCGATTATGAAGACTGGAATTCAATTTTAGAACTTATTCAAACTACCTCAATTTTAAGCTTTATAGAATATATGATTAAATAAATACTGAATAAAGTAGGAAATTTACTAGACTCACTTTTACTTGAACTCATTCCCTAGGTACATTCCTTGTGGTAGTGTTAAGACATATCATTTTCATAACTGGAGAATCCAGGTTTCTATTTCTTTCGCAGAGACTGTCTTCGAAATGAAAATCCAATTCCTCAATGAGTAGTTCTTTATTCTATTTTATTTATTTAAAAAATTACATCCAATATGACCAGATGACATCTATCGGTCGATGCCAAAATAACACATAAAAATGATAGATATAAGCAAAATGTAAATATTACAGTTTAGACTATTAGGGCCTTGTGGAGGCTATACAATTTTTAAGCAAGATAAGTACAATATGAATTGCTCTAAAGCGATACAATTAATATTTTAATTAATAAAAATAAAATGACAATTATTAAAAAAATAAAATAAACAATAATAATAAAAAAAAAACTGAAAGGAGTTTGAGGTGAATAATAAAACTGCAAATTTACAATTAGTGAATTAATATAATAATGATAATAAAACAAGAGGATACAGAATAATATAAAAACAAGGATCCAATAATATCTATTACTAAGCATAAATGTATTGCTAATACAGATTGTAATATAGTAAATAAATTATGTGGAGATAAGAAAAAATACAGGCAGATATGATCATTTGGTGAATCAAAATCAATTATTCGGAATCATAGAGGTAAGGAAGAATACAGTTAAATATTTATTTTTTAGATTAATTTTTATTAATATATTCTTGTTTGAGAGTGGTTTAGTTTATTTAAAAACAAATTTGATCCTTTTTTCCAAACTTTATTCTTTTCAAAACCTTCCAACGTTTCGAACCTCAGGTCATTTTCAAGGATACCTTTACTTTGTTGTTTTCTTTTGTCTTCTCTTTTAAAATTCTTAAAAATGCCGGCTAATTGCCTTTTTCCCACCTATAACTTCTTCTATATAATTCTTTCTTAAATTTAAAACTTGTACTAACCACTTCTCTTCTTTCTTTCATTTACATTTGCAAACTTTAAATGAAGGTAGGTTCTGTTTAAAGTTTGCAAATGTAAATGAAAGAAAGAAGAGAACTGGTTAGTACAAGTTTTAAATTTAAGAAAGAATTATATAGAAGAAGTTATAAATGGGACAAAGGCAATTAGCCGGCATTTTAAAGAATTTTTAAAGAGAAAATGACAACAAAGTAAAAATATCCTTGAAAATGACCTGAGGGTCGAAACGTTGGAAGGTTTTGAAAAGAATAAAGTTGAGAAAAAAGGATCAAATTTGTTTTTAAATATTTTTTTTTTTGTGGTTAATTTATTTAAAAGTTCTTCTGGTAAGCGATTGAAAAGATGTTGTTCGATACAGTTTAATGTACGTTTACCAAATTTATTGTTTTAGGGTGGTTTGATAAATTACATTTTGTTTCTAACATTTTTTAGATATATTATTTCTTTTCTAAATAATTTTAAGATAATTCTATAAAAATAAAATAGTTTAGGTGGTAAAGTATCAAGGATTTTTATACTTTCTGTTTTATTATTGCAGTGCGTTATTGTTCTTAATGTTCGATTTTGTATATTTCCATAAATGACTCTCAGCACTGGCACCATAACGTTCGATTCCTTATCTCAATATCGATTCAAATAATGTTTTGTATACCAATATTAAAGTTAATCTGTTAAGTACAAATTGTAGGTAATAAATTTTATGTGAACAAACTCTTAATCTCTTTAAAAAATTTACTATGTGGTTTCCAAAAAAAAAAAATTGAATAATTTATTTATTTTTCAGGATTTTATCGATGGATTAGGGTAAGTGTAGCAGTTATTCACATGTATCGTTATTGACAGGTCCACCTCGTTTTTAATTATTAAGAGTTTGATGCAAACAACTTTTTCAAAATTGGCACCAGTTGTAAGGTAAACCCTCAGCTGATGCATGTTTTGAAACTGTGGCACAAAACTCTTAATAATTAAAAACAAAGGTTGGCTTTTCAACAACTGGTACATGTGAATAACTGGTGCACTTACAGTAAATATTTCCTTATTATTTGAAACGAAGGTTTTACAACGCCCACAAGTTCTCGGTGGTTTATAATAGTCTTCTATTATCTCTTAAACTTATTGTAATATAAAGTCATTTCTAAAATGGCTTTTTAGTAGTAAAATTACAAGCTTTCAAGTTATAGAACAACAACTTGAGATTAAAAATCTCAAACACAATTATTCTTAAAACCTTTCTTGATGGGAAGACCCAGAAGGAATAAAACAGACCGCAAAGGTGTTTCTGTAAAATTAAAAGTTCTTTCCATCCGTTCTTAGAACAGCAATAATAATAATAATAACAACAAGAATAGTTACAACAGAATGTAATAAGGAGCCTGTATTGCTGTTAAATGGAATAGAATCTACTTCAGTAACGTTTATAGCTGGCTTTAAAATAAAAACTCCGAAACATTTGTAGCCTCTACTGTTGAAACAGAGAGAGAGAGAGAGCCGGTAATTGAAAATAAGAAAAGATTACAAGAAGAGGAGTCCCTATGAGGAGGTATTAGGGGCAATGGGGGCGGCTAATGTCCTGCAAAGAGGATTACGGTCCTGTCGCTCCTATCTTTCGAGTCCTGTCTTATCGCAGGTCCTTCTCTCACCAATAAAATTCTATTTATTATTTCCTCAACTACCTAGGGCAAAATAACACTAAGGTATAATTTAATTTAGCCGTTTCGGTACAAAAAAAAGCTATTGAACTCAAATATATATCATTTTTGGACTAAATATTAAAAATTTAATAAAGCGAACAATCAAAAAAGAGAATAATTTTTTTAATATATATTAGGAAGATTTTAAAAATCAAAGACCAGGAGACATTCCACAATTCAGACATTGAAGCAGGCAACATAATGCATTTGTCATTTCAACAGCTATCTTAATAAATAATTTGTTTGTATACAGTTAACTTTCTTACTATTTTAGTTAGGTTAGATGTCTTTTTATACCTTTAAATTTTTTTCTGTTCATATTTCACGTTACTTTTATACGCTTACATTAGCTCAACTTTTTTGTGTAACTTTATTTTAGCTCTGTAAAGACTTGCTTTTTTGGTCGACACGTTAGAAACCAACATGTAGTTTAAAGCTATTTTTCTTGAAGCAGGAATGACCGTATCTTTCTAATTAACATATTTCTGTTTTACAAAAAACTCTAAAATTTTGTGCAATTGACTTTATCGTGTTGGCAGGCTCAAAAATGGATAGAGGTTTTTAAATCGACATAATTGCAATTAAAACATTCCTTCCTTGTCAAATTTTTACTTTCTTCATAACAGCTCTATTTTTTCGTTTTAAATAAGTGAACTAATAAGAAATTATGAAACTTTTAATACCAGATAGATCTTATATTCATCGCAAAAGTGTAGAAGGGCTTCAATGCCGAATTTTCAAAAAACCTTGACCGAAGTATTTGAAAAAACAATCTGTTCTGATTGTTAACAATTATAAAGAATTTTATGAGTAACAAATAAAAACTATTAGTTTAACGCCTTTTTTTGTTCTTTAGTTGTTTTTTTTTCCTAAATCAGAAATATAGTGATAACTTCAACACGAGCTAACCAATCTACTCAAACTTTTTTTAAATATAAATTATTTATTGTTATTTACAATTTTATAAAAATTTGCTGTAAGTTATAAAATGAAATGAGATAAACATGTGGAGAATCCATTGATTGAATTCCAATTACATTTCATGAGGAGAAGATTTCGGGGCCATCTTCTTTTCAGACTCCTTGGTGGATTATCCCGTAATGAAGGAGAAGTTTAAACAAGTGTGTGTGGGGAGGGTTTAGTTTATTCTGGAAGAATTGTGGCAAAATCGGCTACTTATGGAACATTGAGTTCCTGATGGATGACTTGATTTGTGACAAAGTAAGTAGCATTAGGGATTTTGGACTGTAAGGGTTGGATACGAGATTAATTTGATAGTTTAGTGGAGCTCCAAAGCTCAACTCTGTAAGTCCAGATAGGCCTTATTATAGTCATGTAGAACAGTCTTTTTTAGTAGATTGGAAGTTTAGACTGTTTGTCTAGTAAATGTTACAGTCGAAATCTTAAACGACCTTCCTTCTTTTTCAGCCTTGCATGAGGATTCCATGTTAGTCATTTGTCCAGAGTTAGCCCTTGAAAATTGGGTGATGCGTTTACCGCATCAGAGTTTTAGTACTATTATAAACCAGAGATGGAAAAAAATTAACTATAGTAGGAACTGATAGCTAAAATTTCCATGGATACAATCCTTATTCATGAATGAACCATTGATATATAAATATCGTATCCCTGGCAATATTAGTTATTAGTTCTAACTACAGCTAAATTTTGCCCAAATCTGTAATAAACATCCAGTAAATGGATTTTGAAGCCCGCTAGTAAAATAGAGTCAATTTCAAAAATTTGAGTTGCCTCATTGTTTTTCCAGACCAATGATACGTTCAATAATTTATAAGCAATTTAATACTGTATAGTTATATGCTATATATCGAGGTATTAGCCATTATTACAACAATATGTCGTTTATTGACGTTTTTCGCCATCTGTCCATTATACCTGTTCAGGTAGGAGCCTTTGGAGGAACGTTTTACTGCGTCCCTGGATACACACACATCTGTGTTTAGTTTGTCACATACCTTTATTAGATCTACCAATACTTAATTGGTACAACAAAAACGACAGGTTTTGACGAAGGACCAGAATCAAATTAAGCAGGTGCAGGCCCTTCCTTGACATGTCAAACTTTATCATCTCCTCTCGGGCCTGCGAGGGATACCTACCTAGGGAGCGTTCTGTCACCTATGGCCAATGAGGAATTAGATTAAAAAATAAGGACACTCTCCAAAAGGGAAGTGGGAGAAAAGTGACAGGATAACTAGACCAGGAAAAAGGGCAGTGAAGAGGAAGACTTAGACGAGAGAGGACCAGGCTTCAGAAGCTTCAGAAGCAAGATGCCCTTCGACCAGACGAAGTCGTAAGAAGGGCCACAAGACCTGGACATCCCTTATGAACGAGACGACACCTACGGAACTACATCATTCAAATCAACAGCTATAAATTAAACAATAAGCAATAATGTAAGAAACATATTTTATGGCAACCATTTATCTGAATCATTACAATCATTTTAATCATAGTAATAAATTGTAAATAAATGCTTAGTCTCTTTATGTAGTTTATATACTATTATATAACCCAATACCACCCCTTATTATATTATATAATTAATGGTAACAGCATTTCATAAATATAAGGGTATTTATATATGTATATATAGTTGACCGTAAAATAATATCATATCTTTATTAATAATATAATTATCTCATATCTTTATCACTACTTCCTGTATACGCCACGTATTTGAAATTGAAATAAAGCCGTTAAACGGCTGGCTGGCTACCTCCTCCCCACTCCTCCACGCTTCCGCTTCATTGTTTCTTTCTGTCCATCCGTTCGCTTTGAACAGGTAGGTTGTCCTGACATGTTCTTTGCTCATTTTATATCATTATTATTAGTTATTTATTTTTTATTTATAATTATTCTTTCATGACGTTTATTTAATCTCTATTTTTTTTTATTGTATAAACATTGTATTGTTTGTATCGTATTGTTTTGTTTTATGTACATCTCCTGTACTTTTTTAACTTTATATTTTACGTATTTTTATAAAAAAAAATTTACTCTTGCCATTGTTACTTATTTTTATTCTTATCATTGTATCTTATCTTTGTATTTTTATTCTTTTCATTGTATCATTTTGTATCTTTTAGCCCTGATGAAGCCCTGCAAAGTGGGGCGAAACGTCGGAAAATAAATAGTTGTAAACTATTTTTGTTTCTCCTTTGAGCGCAACCCTGACCATCTTCTTATATATAAAAATATTTAATTGGTAAACTGGTAAACACACAAATAGCCTTTGGAAAAGAATCCAATTATAGTAACTGTTTTAAACTCAATAAATTAATTAACTTATTTTTGGATAATTGCCTTCAGTGATCATCCTGGCATCCCGACTAAATTTCAAGACAGTACATAGCATATATTGTTTTTTCCCCAATTCCTACTTGGATAAATTCAAGTTATTGTCGGTTGTCAAGCATATATTAAACAGAATGATATTTCCTGCGTATCACATTGTAACTGGGAATCCAAATGAAGCTATAAATATTACTATTTTCCATCCTGCATATTATAATGAGTGCAATAATTCATTGTTAAATCGATTAATGGAATAGCTTTAGATTATACCGCTGATATTACATAAATAAATACTGCTATATATATATTCAGAGTATTATCATTCTCCACCTGTATCGCTCTTATAAATATTTATATAAATAAGTGAAACGATATTATTTAATAATGAGCATCAAAGAACAAGCGCTCCTTGGCGGTGAAAGATTGACCACAGACATGCGATCCCGCTTGACTTCTTCCCTTCTCGGCAATAACTCTTCACAATCTTTTATTCCTTCTCTTGATAAATTTTTTCTGCGACCATTTCCTTTTGAAGTCAGTAGTATAGGAAGCAGTAGTATTTATTTAGAATTAATCCTTTTATCACGCAGAGGACACCAAATATTTTAGAGTAATATTTACTAAACAAGGTTTAAACTGCAAATATAAATTATCAACGAAAGTTGGAATATTTATGTACTCCTTTATTTGATCTGAATCTACTCACAAGATTCCTTTAAATGTTATAGAATTACCAAAATATTAAACAGTAAATATTCTATACTAAATATTTCATTAAAAAATAAAATAATTCCTGATCTTTTGAAAGCATAATTTATAGTACCAAAGGATCAAAATTTAATTATCAAAATGCCTATTAGAGTAAAAGTTAGTGTGATATTAAATATATCAATAATTGTATCCTTATTACTCTCGACATTTTTTATTTCAACAGTCCAACGTTTCGGCCATTTCAGCCATCTTCAAGGACATCTAAATATTTAACATCTTATATTATATATTCATTTGTAACAGTTATAACAACAACACAATCACTAATAATATAACATACCTTCAATTATAAATTCTTCCTCACCTTAAAATTTAAAATTACTTTTGCAGGCTATTCTGCCCAGGTCATTAATTATAAGTTCAAAACCTATTAAAAAGACAATTATTAGAGAGTCATATTTATTATTAATAAGCTTACTTAAGCTTAAGTTTAGTTACCTATTTTTTATTTAAAATCATAAATATCTAAATTTTCTTATTTTAAAATTATCCACACAAAATCACTACCATATACACAAACCATTTATAACCCCCCCCCCACTCACTCAGGTCAGCCTTGTTTTATAATTAATTTAAATTGCATTTTTGTCTCAATTTGGTATTTATTCTAATTCTCAAAATTCCATTTTAAAATTAATTGTAAATAGTAACAAATTTCTCCAATATTTTTATAAATTTATTTTGCTTAAAATCTCTGCATAATGTTGGTTTAAATTCCTAGTATCTGTTTTAAAATTAACTGTGTAATTGATGTTCTCTGGTATATAAATTGACTCAAGTATTTTTCTTTTGAACAAATTGTTTTCTTTATGTAAAATTATGGTGTTATCAAAATCAAAATTATGTTGATGTTTGGCTGCATGATGTACTAATGATGTTTTATTTAGAACCTTTTCTTTATTTCTTGTATCATTTTTGTGTTGATATATTCTATCCCCCAACATTTGCTTAGTTTCACCTATATAGATTGCTGGACAATATAAACATGGAATTTTATATATTAATCCCGATTGACTTCGGGAAATTTTATTTCAATTTTGTCCTTTAAATTGCTATAATAATTTTTAATTATATTGTTAGGTCTATAACATAATGAGTATTCTACCACATAATCTATAAATGACCTCTGGATATCTTCTGATAAACCTTTTATATAATTTAATCCATAATATTTCTTAATAATTGCTTTACTATTTGTTATTTTATTTTCCATTCTATCTTTGCATTTTTTAAGGTTTATATCCCAAATTTTATAAATTAATTTTCTGGGGTAAAAAGTATCCAAAAATATTTTATATATCATATTTTTCACTCTATTCAGCCTACTAGCATCCGTTATGCTTATAGTTTTATGATACTTTAAATGCAAATAATACTTGTATAAATTAATTAATTTAAAAGTTTTATTATCCATGTTATACTTTTTAAATCTATACTGTATTTGATAATATTATATGGTGAATATATTCTATTGTGAAACCAGGAGATGAGGGGTCCTTGTGAAGACAAGAGTCACTAGTTATTCTGAAAATTGTCTATAAGCCATCTCTCAGATAACAAGGTGTTAAATAATCAATATTTTTGAAGAAGAACTGATTCTGAAAATTAGCATCCGTAAGCTAAAAATTTACATTCTATAAAGTTTCCTTTATGGATGAAATACATTCCCTTTAACATATATCTAAAATAACCTAATTTCTTGGACGGAAACAGTGTATTATCTTACTTTCGACAGAACTACGATATGGGCACAAATGTGAAAAATTAAACGAAACATAATTAACGAGGGATTTAATTTACTTTTTTTCTAAATCCTGAAAACTGAAACTGAACCGGATATTAAATAATTATAAATTTATTTAATTAAGTACTAAACAAGAAATAGAACCATGTGCGGACCTCTAAGCCATAAACTGAACTATATGGATAAAACAAAAAACAACCTGGCCGAGGCACCGCCGTTCTTACCCCATCAGAACTCAGTACACCCCTTAAATTACAAATATTAAAAAAATGGCAGGCCAAGTGGGATGAAAGCTCTCCCAGTAAATTAAAATAAATAAAACGATCAGTAAATCCATGGTCGACATCCTACCGCAGCAGCCGCAGGGAGGAGGTTGCTCTGGCCCGCTTGAGAATAGGTCGTACTCTCCTCACGCACTCTCACCTGATCAGAAAACTGCCACATCCAACGTGCAAATATTGTCAGTCCATTCTTACGATTAGACATATTTCTGAAACTCTGGCAGATGAGGAAGCTAAAATTACACGAGTATTTGAATTTTTAAAACCACATCGCCTTCTTTATAAATTATAACTCCTCTTCGATTTTTCTGTTTTTTATTTATTTTATTTTTTAAAATTATTTTTCTGTTTTTTTTATTTTTTATTTATTTATTTATTTTTAAAACTTTTATCATGCCATAGGCGTTGATGACCAGAGGGTTTTACGCCTTTAAGCAACAAACAACAACAACAACAAACAACACAGATTTTGAACCATGCTTGGAACACTAAGCCAGAAATTGAGCCATGTGCGGACAACTATGCCAGAAATTTCTCCATGTGCGAACGAATAAAGCTGAAATTGTGCAGATCTTAGTCATAAAATGAACTAAATGCGGAACTCCAATCCAGAAATTGTACCATGTGCCGATCACTACTCATCAAATTAAACCCGAATCAGCATACTCCTCTCCTACAGAGGGTATAGCTAAAAAGGTTTACAAACTAAAAAAAAAAAACTCCAAAAAATAACATTATGAAGGATAACAGAACTTGCTAAGTGATTGGCATTAAAAAAAAAGAAAAATAGTTATGACATTCATGTTGATTAATTATGCTGGTTGAAAAGATTCGATATCCAATACTTCATATAGATTAAATAATGAGGTGTAGATAGTTGACCGTAGATTAATGCTTGGAGAAGTTTGTCAGGGGGTGCGGTCAACAAAGAACAACATAAATAAACAAAACCATATTTATTTATTTTATG